>NW_013721680.1:0-318 GCF_000517525.1 Limulus polyphemus | reverse complement strand
TAGAACTAATCTGAGACAAGCCCTTAAATCCTAATCATTAAAACAAAAACTACAGAACTAGTCTGTGACAAGTCCTTTACTCCTAATCATTAAAAACAAAAACTACAGAACTAATCTGTGACAAGTTTTTAACTTCTAATCATTAAAAACAAAAACTACAGAACTAATCTGTGAAAATCCTTTACTCCTAATCATTTAAAACAAAAACTATAGAACTAATCTGTGACAAGTCCTTAACCCCTAATCATTAAAATCAAAAACTACAGAACTAATCTGTGACAAGTCTTTAACTCCTAATCATTAAAAACAAAACTACAG
>NW_013721679.1:0-318 GCF_000517525.1 Limulus polyphemus | reverse complement strand
TTTTTCCTTAAAAAAATCAATGCCTTTCTTTCCACGTTTGAGCCTAATGTCTCCCACCAAAACCACAGTATGCAACTCCTCACTCACGATGACTTCAAATATTACTGCTCCTCATGGAATTCTACTCCACTAGTTACATGTAAACCACCTCGTTCTAATGTCAACCTTTTTCTGTCTTTGTTAAGATCGTCGACTACTTCATAAAACTCGAAAAAACCCACCAAAACCAAGTTCCACGCAGTCCAGAAATTCAGAAAAATGTACACATTTCTTGAAGGTCTTCATCACGTCCAACGTCCAAAGAAGCCGCTGGTTATA
>NW_013721678.1:0-318 GCF_000517525.1 Limulus polyphemus | reverse complement strand
CTTTACACGGTCAACAAGAAGAATAACAATTTGTAATCAATAGTGTCTTTACACGGTCAACAAGAATAATAACAATTTGTAATCAATAGTGTCTTTACACGGTCAACAAGAATAATAACAATTTGTAATCAATAGTGTCTTTACACGGTCAACAAGAATAATAACAATTTGTAATCAATAGTGTCTTTACACGGTCAACAAGAATAATAACAATTTGTAATCAATAGTGTCTTTACACGGTCAACAAGAATAATAACAATTTGTAATCAATAGTGTCTTTACACTGTCAACAAGAAGGATAACAATTTGTAATCAATA
>NW_013721677.1:0-318 GCF_000517525.1 Limulus polyphemus | reverse complement strand
GGATGTGTATCATCACAAGATAAGACGGATATCGATGTGTATCATCACAAGATAAGACGATATCGATGTGTATCATCACAAGATAAGACGATATCGATGTGGTATCATCACAAGATAAGACCGATATCGGATGTGTATCATCACAAGATAAGACGGATATCGATGTGGTATCATCACAAGATAAGATTGATATCGATGTGTATCATCACAAGATAAGACGATATCGATGTGTATCATAACAAGATAAGATGATATCGATGTGTATCATAACAAGATAAGACGATATCGATGTGTATCATCACAAGATAAGACGATACT
>NW_013721676.1:0-318 GCF_000517525.1 Limulus polyphemus | reverse complement strand
CCATGTAGGTAACAACCCTACATAGACCTTGTCCTATCAACACGTAGATGTAACTGTTGATACCTACACGGACATTGTCCTATCAACACATGAATGTAACTGTTGATACCTACATAGACATTGTCCTATCAACACACGAATGTAACTGTTGATACCTACGTAGACATTGTCCTATTAACACACGAATGTAACTGTTGATACCTACGTAGACATTGTCCTATCAACACATGAATAACTTATCAACAGTTATTCATGTATTGACAGGACAATGTCCATGTAGGTATCAATAGTTACATTCATGTGTTGATAGGACAATGT
>NW_013721675.1:0-318 GCF_000517525.1 Limulus polyphemus | reverse complement strand
TTTTTTCCAGGTGTATATATTGGGTGATGTATTTAGGGGAGTATATAGTTTATTATATTGAAAGTATATACTACTGTATCGGTAGTATATTGGGTGATGTATTTAGGGAGTATATAGTTTATCATATTGAGAATATATACTACTGTATTGGTAGTATATTGGGTGATGTATTTAGGGGAGTATATTGTTTATTATATTGAAAATATATACTACTGTATCGGTATTATATTGGGTGATGTATTTAGGGGAGTATATAGTTTATCATATGTTGCAGCATAGAAATAAACTAAAATATGTTTCTTCACTCTCATTACTTAA
>NW_013721674.1:0-318 GCF_000517525.1 Limulus polyphemus | reverse complement strand
GATATGTCAACCACACTATATCCGTCATATCCACCCAATACAGACAAAGATATGTCAACCACACTATATCTGTCATACCCACCCAATACAGACAATGATATGTCAACCACACTATATCCGTCATACCCACCCAATACAGACAATGATATGTCAACCACACTGTATCCATCATACCCACCCAATACAGACAATGATATGTCAACCACACTGTATCCATCATACCCACCCAATACAGACAATGATATGTCAACCACACTATATCTGTCCTACCCACCCAATACAGACAATGATATGACAACCACACTATATTTGTCATAT
>NW_013721673.1:0-318 GCF_000517525.1 Limulus polyphemus | reverse complement strand
TGTAATTACACTATTGTATCTAATGTATTGTGATATAACGTTTTATTCTGTGTAATGACATATCTCTATGTAATGTAGGGTGATGTAATGTTTTTCTGTGTAATGAAACAATTCTCTCTAATGTATTGTGATATAACGTTTTATTCTGTGTAATGACATATCTCTATGTAATGTAGGGTGATATAATGTTTTTCTGTGTAATGAAACAATTCTCTCTAATGTAGTGTGATATTAGGTTTTATTCTGTGTAATGACAAATTTTTATCTAATGTAATGTTATGTAACATTTTATTCTATGTAAGGTCACACTTCTATCTG
>NW_013721672.1:0-318 GCF_000517525.1 Limulus polyphemus | reverse complement strand
TATATATATATATATATATATATATACACATGTAACACTAAGTGCAATATAAAATTAATTAATAGTAGAAATTAAAAAATCCAAGTTATAATATTCAAACTACTTGTGCAATTATTGGATTTTTAATACCTATTATGTCTTACTGTACCACAAGTAATTTTTTTTTCTAGTACTTCTAGAACGTTACTTTATAAAGAGATATATAAAAAAGAAAGTATCTATTATACAATACAGACTTGCTGTTAATGTGTAATTAGATATTCTAAAGGCCTTTCTCTCTCTCTCTTAAAAATGTAATTTCTTAGTAAGTTCCAGTAA
>NW_013721671.1:0-318 GCF_000517525.1 Limulus polyphemus | reverse complement strand
TTGGTATTGTTTAAATCCACATTAATGAAACAATACCAGATTTGGTATTGTTTAAATTCAAATTAATAAAAAACTACCAGATTTGGTATTTTTTAAATCCACATTAATGAAACAATACCAGATTTGATATTGTTTAAATCCACATTAATGAAACACTACCAGATTTGGTATTGTTTAACTCCACATTAATGTAACACCAACAGATTTGGTATTGTTTAAATCCACACTAACGGAACACTACCAGATTTGGTATTGTTTAACTCCACACTAACGGAACACTACAAGATTTGGTATTGTTTAACTCCACATTAATGGACC
>NW_013721670.1:0-318 GCF_000517525.1 Limulus polyphemus | reverse complement strand
TAACCTTGTTACTGTTGTCTGTGTTAACCATCTATACTTTAACTATGAAACCTTGTTACAGTTGTCTGTGTTAACCATCTACACTTTAACTATATAACATTGTTACTGTTCTCTGTGTTAACTATATAACATTGTTACTGTTATCTGTGTTAACCATCTACACTTTAACTATATAACATTGTTACTGTTCTCTGTGTTATCCATCTACACTTTAACTATATAACATTGTTACGGTTGTCCGTTTTAACCATCTACACTTTAACTATGAAACCTTGTTACTGTTATCTGTGTTAACCATCTACACTTTAACTATATAAC
>NW_013721669.1:0-318 GCF_000517525.1 Limulus polyphemus | reverse complement strand
AGAATATAAGGACAAATTTATCTTACTGTAACTCATGGAATATAAGGACAAATTATTCTCTGTAACTCATAGAATATAAGGACAAATTACTTCACTGTAACTCATGGAATATAAGGACGAATTACTTCACTGTAACTCATAGAATATAAGGACAAATTACCTTACTGTAACTCATATAGAATATAAGGGCAAATTACTTCACTGTAACTCATAGAATATAAGGACTAATTATCTTACTGTAACTCATGGAATATAAGGACAAATTACTTCACTGTAACTCATAGAATATAAGGACAAATTACCTCACTGTAACTCACA
>NW_013721668.1:0-318 GCF_000517525.1 Limulus polyphemus | reverse complement strand
ACCAACTTTTCTGATTTATATCCTCAAGTTCTTACCCTCATGCTACTACGACGTTTATCAGATGTGCCCCTAGAAGAGGACCTCATAAAACTACGGCCTAAGGATCCTGTTCCACCTACTACAGAAGTTCCTGGGCTTTTCTTCTGACTCTTCACTGTATGAAAGACTGTTTTGGCTTCTAGTGACATTCTGTAATGTTTAAAAACAAATTTTAATTCTGTTAATAAATAAACAATTCAGTAAGTAATGCTGAGCTACAATATACATACATGTACAAACAAAGTTATCTGGTCTGTTGTTTAACATACATGAAATCAC
>NW_013721667.1:0-318 GCF_000517525.1 Limulus polyphemus | reverse complement strand
TCCTTCTTACATTTATTGTCAAATGGTTGCTACTAAAATATTGTTTCCTTCTTACATCTATTGTCGAATGGTTGCTACTAAAATATTGTTTCCTTCTTACATTTATTGTCAAATGGTTGCTACTAAAATATTGTTTCCTTCTTACATCTATTGTTGAATGGTTGCTACTAAAATATTGTTTTCTTCTTACATCTATTGTCGAATGGTTGCTACTAAAATATTGTTTCCTTCTTACATTTATTGTTGGATGGTTGCTACTAAAATATTGTTTCCTTCTTACATCTATTGTTGGATGGTTGCTACTAAAATATTGTTTCC
>NW_013721666.1:0-318 GCF_000517525.1 Limulus polyphemus | reverse complement strand
GTGGATAATCACATAATCACTAAGACACCACTAAAGACTGAACTAGAGTTGAGAAAGACACACAGTGGAAGGAAGACCTGTGGTATATCCAAGTCTGTGGATAATCACATAATCACTAAGACACCACTAAACACTGAACTAGAGTTGAGAAAGACACACAGAGGAAGGAAAACCTGTGGTATATCCAAGTCTGTGGATAATCACATAATCACTAAGACACCACTAAACACTGAACTAGAGTTGAGAAAGACACACAGAGGAAGGAAGACCTGTGGTATATCCAAGTCTGTGGATAATCACATAATCACTAAGACACCA
>NW_013721665.1:0-318 GCF_000517525.1 Limulus polyphemus | reverse complement strand
ATTGGGAATTTTGATGAAAGGATATCCATTTTGAAAGTTTCACGTAAAGGGCATCTTTGTATTGAAATATGAGGAAAATTAATTTTTTCAAAATTTGTTCAAAAAACATGGGCTATAGCCTTGGGGTAAAAAAAATTTGGCGTTTTGTTGAAAATGTGATTTTTTTTCGAAAATAGAAAAAATTGTTTTTTGATCCAAAATTAATAGAAAAATATCGGACAGTGCTTATTTCGTCGGAAATCTCAAAATTGAGATACTATATCGTTAACGGTAAATATTATGTCTCGTGAAAAATCTAACAAAAACTCAACTTTCGGT
>NW_013721664.1:0-318 GCF_000517525.1 Limulus polyphemus | reverse complement strand
ATAGACAAAGTTATATATATAGTGTAATATCCTGAAGCTGTTCAGATTGTAAGCTTTTCGTTCAGCCACCGGGAGAATTCTTTGTCAGACTTGATAGACAAAGTTATACATATATATATAGTGTAATATCCTTAAGCTGTTCAGATTGTAAGCTTTTCGTTCAGCTACCGGGAGAATTCTTTGTCAGACTTGATAGACAAAGTTATACATATATATATAGTGTAATATCCTGAAGTTGTTCAGATTGTAAGCTTTTCGTTCAGCCACCGGGAGAATTCTTTGTCAGACTTGATAGACAAAGTTATAGATATATATATA
>NW_013721663.1:0-318 GCF_000517525.1 Limulus polyphemus | reverse complement strand
TGAATCATTGTGTAAGTAACATTATCCTACTTCAATACATAAACCACTTGTAGGATCATTGTATAAGTAACATTATCCTACTTCAGTACATAAACCACTTGTAGGATCATTTCATTGAACATTATATTCCTTCTTAAGTACATAAACCACTTTTATCATTTTGTTAAGTATCATTATCCCACTTCAGTACATAACCCACTTTCTGGATCATTTTGTTAAGTATCATTATCCTACTTTAGTACATAATCCACTTGTTGGATCATTTTGTTAAGTATCATTATCCTTCTTCAGGTCATAATCCACTTGTTGGATCATTTT
>NW_013721662.1:0-318 GCF_000517525.1 Limulus polyphemus | reverse complement strand
ATTAGAACAGTCCATATATTTATATACACCTTACAACAATCCATATATTTATATACACATTGCAACAGTTCATATATTTAAATACACATTGCAACAGTTCATATATTTAAATACACATTGCAACAGTTCATATATTTAAATACACATTGCAACAGTTCATATATTTAAATACACATTGCAACAGTTCATATATTTAAATACACATTGCAACAGTTCATATATTTAAATACACATTGCAACAGTTCATATATTTATGTACACATTGCAACAGTTCATATATTTATGTACACCTTGCAACAGTCCATATATTTATATACA
>NW_013721661.1:0-318 GCF_000517525.1 Limulus polyphemus | reverse complement strand
GAGAATATACTGTGTTTTTAGATTAGTCATCATAAGTATATTCTCTACAGTATATTCTCTAGATTAGTCATCATACAAATACATTAGTCATCATAAAAACATAGAGAATATACTGTATTTTTATGATGACTAATCTAGAGAAGATACTGTATTTGTATGATGACTAATCTAGAGAAGATACTGTATTTGTATGATGACTAATCTAGAGAAGATACCGTATTTGTATGATGACTAATCTAGAGAAGATACCGTATTTTTATGATGACTAATCTAGAGAAGATACTGTATGTTTATGATGACTAATCTAGAGAATATACC
>NW_013721660.1:0-318 GCF_000517525.1 Limulus polyphemus | reverse complement strand
AATGACAGATCTAACAACTTAGTATTAAATCTCCCCAGTCTCCTGTGTCTAATGACAGATCTAACAACTTAGAATTAAATCTCCCAGTCTCCTGTGTTTAATGACAGATCTAACAACTTAGAATTAAATCTCCCCAGTCTCCTGTGTCTAAAGACAGATCTAACAATTAGTATTAAATCTCCCCAGTCTCAGGCATCTAATGACAGATCTAACAACTTAGTTAAATCTTCCAGTCTCCTGTGTCTAATGACAGATCTAACAACTTAGTATTAAATCTCCCCAGTCTCCTGTGTCTAATGACAGATCTAACAACTTAGT
>NW_013721659.1:0-318 GCF_000517525.1 Limulus polyphemus | reverse complement strand
CATCAGCTCGAAACTACCTTCCCTCTAACCCATCAGCTCAAACTATCTTCCCTATAGCCTATCAGCTCAAAACTACCTTCCCTCTAACCCATCAACTCGAAATTATCTTCCCTCTAACTCATCAGCTCAATGTTTGGAACTTTTACACGTAGATAACTTCTGTACTAACTTTGTCAAAAAAATGCTCAAACAAAACAAACAAACAAATCAAGCATATATCTTGCGTTACATATGTCCTAGATTGTAGGGGCGGCAGGTAAGGTGGGGGAGGGGGCTTGCTGGAACTGAAGCTACCCTAAAATGTGCCTTACCCCCGCA
>NW_013721658.1:0-318 GCF_000517525.1 Limulus polyphemus | reverse complement strand
CAGTTCCATGTAAAATGTAGAGATTTAAGGACATGAACAGAACCACAGTTCCATGTAAAATGTGGAGATTTAAGGACATGAACAGAACCACAGTTCCATGTAAAATGTGGAGATTTAAGGACATGAACAGAACCACAGTTCCATGTCAAATGTAGAGACTTAAGGACATGAACAGAACCACAGTTCCATGTAAAATGTGGAGATTTAAGGACATGAACAGAACCACAGTTCCATGTCAAATGTAGAGACTTAAGGACATGAACAGAACCACAGTTCCATGTAAAATGTAGAGACTTAAGGACATGAACAGAACCACAG
>NW_013721657.1:0-318 GCF_000517525.1 Limulus polyphemus | reverse complement strand
AATTAGGTAATGTAATTATTCCAAACACATAAATTGTTATAACATTGAAAAGAACATCCCTCTAGACAATAATTTTTATTTGTTTTATTTGGCAAAACATTTTAGATATATCGACTTGCTGTTTATGTTGGTACAGAAAAATATGGATAAACTAAGTGGTTATTGAAATGTCACTGAGAAAAATCAAACCTTTATTTTATTTATCAAACTTCAATTGGAACTGATTATATCTATTAAAATGTAATTCATTTTTAATTTATTACTTATTAATTTAAAAATAATATATATTTAGTATCAATATCAATTCGGTGATATTTA
>NW_013721656.1:0-318 GCF_000517525.1 Limulus polyphemus | reverse complement strand
TAAACAAAGAAAACATAAACTTTGTGACTTAGACAAAGAAAACATAAACTTTGTGACTGAAACAAAGAAAACACAAACTTTGTAACTTAAACAAAGAAAACATAAACTTTGTGACTTAAACAAAGAAAACATAAACTTTGTGACTGAAACAAAGAAAACACAAACTTTGTAACTTAAACAAAGAAAACACAAACTTTGTGACTTAAACAAAGAAAACTTAAACTTTGCGACTTAAACAAAGAAAACATAAACTTTGTGACTTAAACAAAGAAAACATAAACTTTGTGACTTAAACAAAGAAAACATAAACTTTGTGAC
>NW_013721655.1:0-318 GCF_000517525.1 Limulus polyphemus | reverse complement strand
GTAGCTTTGCGCGAAATTCAAAAACAAACAAACAATTAAACTTCCTTATAATAATTACTTGCTAGAAGGGTATAGAATAGGATGTTTAATACGCTGTATGGTATTAACTCACTTACTTGCTAGAAGGGTATAGAATAGGATGTTTAATACGCTGTATGGTATTAACTCACTTACTTGCTAGAAGGGTATAGAATAGGATTTTTAATACGCTGTATGGTATTAACTCACTAGAAGGGTATTGAATAGGATTTTTAATATGCTGTATGGTATTAACTCACTGCATCAAAACTAAAATCTTGGTTTGATTCAAATGTCTTC
>NW_013721654.1:0-318 GCF_000517525.1 Limulus polyphemus | reverse complement strand
CCTACCAATATAGATATGGAGGAGCATTCTCTTTATAAAAACATACCAATATAGATATGGAGGAGCATCTCTTTATAAAAATCTACCAATATAGATATGGAGGAGCATCTATTTACAAAAACATACCAATATAGATATGGAGGAGCATCCCTATAGATATGGAGGAGCATCTCTTTATAAAAACCTACCAATATAGATATGGAGGAGCATCTCTTTATAAAAACATACCAATATAGATGATGCTCCTCCATTCTTTATAAAAACCTACCAATATAGATATGGAGGAGCATCTCTTTATAAAAACCTACCAATATAGAT
>NW_013721653.1:0-318 GCF_000517525.1 Limulus polyphemus | reverse complement strand
ATCCAGTTGAGGTGTTCATCCTCCCAAGTAAATAGTTGAAATCCAGTTGAGATGTTCATCCTCCCAAGTAAATAGTTGGGATCCAGTTGAGGTGTTCATCCTCCCAATTAACTAGTTAAAATCCAGTTGAGGTGTTCATCCTCCCAAGTAAATAGTTAAAATCCAGTTGAGGTGTTCATCCTCCCAAGTAACTAGTTAAAATCCAGTTGAGGTGTTCATCCTCCCAAGTAAATAGTTAAAATCCAGTTGAGGTGTTCATCTTCCCAAGTAAATAGTTGAAATCCAGTTGAGGTGTTCATCCTCCCAAGTAAATAGTTG
>NW_013721652.1:0-318 GCF_000517525.1 Limulus polyphemus | reverse complement strand
GTTAACGTTTATAAGTCAATACCACAATATTTATCAGTTATTAAGAAAGTGGTTAACGTTTATAAGTCAATACCACAATATTTATCAGTTATTAAGAAAGTAGTTATATATTTATGAATCGCCCGGTATATTTATGGTATATTTAGGAATCACCCGGTATGTCTATGAATCATCGGTATGTTTATGAATCACCCGGTATATTTATGGTATATTTAGGAATCACCCGGTATGTCTATGAATCACCCGGTATGTTTATGAATCACCCGGTATATTTCTGGTATATTTATGAATCACCCGGTATATTTATGGTATATTTAT
>NW_013721651.1:0-318 GCF_000517525.1 Limulus polyphemus | reverse complement strand
TTTTATCAAACAGTTTCACAGATTTTCAATTTCATTAATTTGGGAAAGTATCCGCTTAATTAACAAAGTTTCTTTAATGCGAAGACTGTTTCTAAGTATTAAAGGAAAGTTGTTAATCAAGCGACTAAAACCCCACATTAACGAAATTGTATCATCTATGTAACTATTATTCAAATTAAAGTGTTTTCATTTTATTAAATAGTTACTTGTGAAGCATAAAAAATATGCACCAATCCAATAAAGCAATTACAAATTCACATTTTCTTACTCTTACGCTTAGTTTTGCTGCTAGAATGTGACAGCAAATACGAAAGACTC
>NW_013721650.1:0-318 GCF_000517525.1 Limulus polyphemus | reverse complement strand
TATACTAGCAGAATGTGTTGATAAACATACATACTAGCAGAATGTGTGATAAACATACATACTAGCAGAATGTGTGATAACCATACATACTAGCAGAATGTGTGATAAACATACATACTAACAGAATGTGTGATAACCATACATACTAGCCGAATGTGTGATAAACATACATACTAGCAGAATGTGTGATAAATATACATACTAGCAGAATGTGTGATAAACATATATACTAGCAGAATGTGTGATAAACATACATACTACAGAATGTGTGATAACCATACATACTAGCCGAATGTGTGATAACCATACATACTAGCC
>NW_013721649.1:0-318 GCF_000517525.1 Limulus polyphemus | reverse complement strand
CTCATTCAGTTAATTATGTCAGAGTAAACCGTAGTTAGACAGGTGGATATAAGATGTTTTGTTACATATAAGGCTTAAAAACGACCCCATTCAGTTAATTATGCCAGAGTAAACTGTAGTTAGACAGGTGGATATAAGATGTTTTGTTACATATAAGGTTTAAATACGACCCCATTCAGTTAATTATGTCAGAGTAAACTGTAGTTAGACAGGTGGATATAAGATGTTTTGTTATATATAAGGCTTAAATACGACCCCATTCAGTTAATTATGCCAGAGTAAACTGTAGTTAGACAGGTGGATATAAGATGTTTTGTT
>NW_013721648.1:0-318 GCF_000517525.1 Limulus polyphemus | reverse complement strand
AATTTTCAGTTTTTCGATGAAATAATCACTCTCCGCTATTTTTCTTTTAATTATGCAACAAAAAACACGTTTTTTGAATTTTCCAAAAAAAATCATATTTTCACTAAAAAGCCAAGGCTATAGGTCATGATTTTCCCCAAATTTTGAAAAAATTGTTCTTGCCTCATATTTCATGACTAAGATGCATTTGACGTAAGACCTTCGAAATGGATATCCTTTAACGAAAATTCCTAATATTTATTTCATAATCTGTGATCAATATTTCGGCTAGCTTCGATTTTACTGTTTTATTTTTGTGTGTACAATTATATTGTAAAC
>NW_013721647.1:0-318 GCF_000517525.1 Limulus polyphemus | reverse complement strand
ATATCCCTGTATATTGTATTTTCTACTACGAATTTCTAAGTGAAAGAAGAGACCTTTACTTTAATAATATAGTATCTTGTATTGATCAATGTTGACCATATCGCCCTAAAGTAATCTTAATAAGTTAAAGTTCAAATAACATTAACATATTCTGTAAATGATTAGCTCAGTCAGGTTATAATAATATAGCAATTTTGAAGCTTATATCTCTCTTTCTTGTAACGTGATAGATACGAAAATAAACATGCTTAGAAACAAGCATTTCAAACTTTTTAATTTAAATAACTGTAACTATTTAATTTCCAATAATACACACAT
>NW_013721646.1:0-318 GCF_000517525.1 Limulus polyphemus | reverse complement strand
CTCACACAAACAGAGTAACAATGATAATTAATCCTTACTCATCTCTCCTAACTCTCACAACAGAGTAACAATGATAATCAATCCTTACTCATCTCTCCTAACTCCCACAACAGAGTAACAATGATAATTAATCCTTACTCATCTCTCTTAACTCCCACAACAGAGTAACAATAATAATTAATCCTGATTCACCTCTCCTAATTCTCACAGCAGAGTAACAATGATATTAATCCTTACTCAACTCTCCTAACTACCGCAACAGAGTAACAATGATAAATAATCCTGACTCACCTCTCCTAACTCTCACAGCAGAGTAAC
>NW_013721645.1:0-318 GCF_000517525.1 Limulus polyphemus | reverse complement strand
ACACTTAAAACAACTTCATGATGTCCAAACTAATTTCTTGACATTTAAAACAACTTCATGATGTCCAAACTAATTTCTTGACATTTAAAACAACTTCATGATATCCTAACCAATTACTTAACACTTAAAACAACTTCATGACGTCCAAACTAATTTCTTGACATTTAAAACAATTCATGATGTCCAAACTAATTTCTTGACATTTAAAACAACTTCATGATATCCTAACCAATTACTTGACATTTAAAACAACTTCATGATATCCAAACCAATTCCTTGACATTTAAAACAATTCATGACGTTCAAACTAATTTCTTG
>NW_013721644.1:0-318 GCF_000517525.1 Limulus polyphemus | reverse complement strand
GATCCTGATGTTTAATGAAATCGAATCGGGTATACGCGCGCCCCAGGCTTGGTATTGCTGGTGCACATAAATATAATTAATAAAAGGAAAAAAAGCTCTCATTGCTTAATTTATTCTAAGCCTGCTTAAAAGAATTTTAAGTGCCGCGGCTGTTGAGAATTTCCTCCTGTTTTTATACTACAGTTATTTCAATGTTTAAGATATAGTTCAATTTTCACAATTAAATATGAAGATAGCTAAACAACTGCTTACTGAAAATATATGCGTTTTTCAAATAGAATTGATGGAGCTTGCACCTACATTTGCTTTTATTGGATG
>NW_013721643.1:0-318 GCF_000517525.1 Limulus polyphemus | reverse complement strand
AAAGCGCTCGGGTTATATGGTTTTATTCATTTCTTGACAGAAATGAATAAAAACATGATTTTACACTCTTAGTTTGTTTCATTGCAAAGCCATACTATAGGCTTTTTGAGCTATGTCCACTACGGGAAATCAAAACCCGGATTATTGTGTTTCAAGTCTATAAACTTACCACTGATTAAGCCCGCCGACAGAGGGGGGGAGGCGACTACCCAGGGGCCTGGCGATTGAAATCTGGTTATGCAGTAAAGGAACTTTAAGCTATATTTTCATTTAATTATAAAAAAGCATAGTTTTTGGCTTTTTCTTTGTATGTTTTGT
>NW_013721642.1:0-318 GCF_000517525.1 Limulus polyphemus | reverse complement strand
GTACAGTAGAGGTTAAAAGACAGGAACTTGTTCTTACAAGAATGTCTTTGATATTGTTCGGAAAGTGTCAATGTACAGTAAAGGTTAAATGACAGGAACTTGTTCTTACAAGAATGTCTTTGATATTGTCGGAAAGTGTCAGTGTACAGTAGAGGTTAAAAGACAGGAACTTGTTCTTACAAGAATGTCTTTGATATTGTCGGAAAGTGTCAGTTTACAGTAGAGGTTAAAAGACGGGAACTTGTTCTTACAAGGATGTCTTTGATAATGTCGGAAAGTGTCAGTGTACAGTAAAGGTTAAAAGACGGGAACTTGTTC
>NW_013721641.1:0-318 GCF_000517525.1 Limulus polyphemus | reverse complement strand
ACTAAAATTTAGCTATGAATATTTGGTTTAGAGTGTTGACTGAAGATTTAGTTGTGAATATATGGATCGAGAGTGTTGACTGAAAATTCAGCTATGAATATCTGTATTCCCTGTGTTGACTTAAGATTTAGCTATGAATATATGGATTGAGAGTGTTGACTGAAAATTTAGCCATGTATATATGGATTGAGAGTGTTGACTGAAAATTTATCTATGAATATATGGATCGAGAGTGTTGACTGAAAATTCAGCTATGAAAATCTGAATTCACTGTGTTAACTTAAAATTTAGCTATGAATATCTGTATTTACAGTGTTG
>NW_013721640.1:0-318 GCF_000517525.1 Limulus polyphemus | reverse complement strand
GTGATTATCAATAACTAATTTTACGTGTTCTTTGCCTTTGCTAAATGTTAACTGAACCTAGTTTCATCGGAACTTAAGTTTCGGGAAGATGTAGCATTGCAGCTTTACAGGTGCTACATGCTACACGGTAATATGATACGATATTTCCCTCGAGAAATATCTCGTGATGCATTATCTGGAGACGTCACCGAATAACTACTCAACTTTACATAAAAACAGTGTTTCCTTTTAACTTTGGTTTGCCTTAATGGCGAGCTAAACTTTTTATTCAATGTTTTGATGGTGAATTACGTCCCTGTACAATGTCTTTTGTGTGAA
>NW_013721639.1:0-318 GCF_000517525.1 Limulus polyphemus | reverse complement strand
CAGTTAACACACTGTGAATAACACTAACATATTGTACAAATATTACACTTACCACACTGTGAATAACACTACTATTTTGTACAAATATTACACTTATCACACTGTGAATAACACTACTATATTGTACAAATATTACACTTACCACACTGTGAATAAAACGACTATATTGAATAAATATTACACTTACCACACTGTGAATAACACGAATATATTGTACAAATATTGCACTTACCTCACTGTGAATAACACTAACATATTGTACAAATATTACACTTACCACACTGTGAATAACACTACTATTTTGTACAAATATTACAC
>NW_013721638.1:0-318 GCF_000517525.1 Limulus polyphemus | reverse complement strand
GTAACGTTTAGTCTTAATACAGTTTAACTGTTGTTCTATTAACATTAGTAACGTTTAGTCTAATACAGTTTAACTGTTGTTCTGTTAAGATGTGCTATTAGCAAGGCTGGCCTGGGGGTTAGTACACTCGACTCATAATCTGAGGGTCTCGAGTTCGAAATCCTTCACCGAACATGGCCGTCCTGGATGGTGGCTGACTGGGTCATCCACCCAGGTGTAAAAGTTCTTGGCTTACAACAATACTAGTTGGGATTAAGTCGTAAGGGGGAGGGGAGAAGCAACGTACAGTTTATCTTTGATGCGCCGTAAGTAACGTTT
>NW_013721637.1:0-318 GCF_000517525.1 Limulus polyphemus | reverse complement strand
GATCTCCCAGAAGTCTAGTAGAACATCACATTTGATACTGATATTCCAGAAGTCTAGAAAACATCACATTTGACATTGATCTCTCAGAAGTCTAGTAGAACATCACATTTGACACTGATCTCTCAGAAGTCTAGTAGAACATCACATTTGATACTGATATTCCAGAAGTCTAGAAAACATCACTTTTCAAATTGATCTCAAAGAAGTCTAGTAGAACATCACCTTTGACATTGATCTCTCAGAAGTCTAGTAGAACATCGCATTTGACATTGATCTCCCAGAAGTCTAGTAAAACATCACATTTGACATTGATCTCCC
>NW_013721636.1:0-318 GCF_000517525.1 Limulus polyphemus | reverse complement strand
GAGAAAAGCATTATAGTAAATCACAGAGAATCGCATTTGGAAGTTTCTGAAGAGCACAGCCTATCTACATGTCGGTCTGTATATTGTTGTAAGTCCAAAGTTACTTGGAATTAACGTGGATTCAATTCATTTTGTTCTTCACGAACCAAAAACAAAGGCTGATTTTACGCTGAAAACCAGAAATTCAAAAAACATCCACTAAAGCTGGTTTATCATGAGTGGAGGAAACCCTTTTTGGATTGGTCAGGCAGCTCAGAATAGTGTGCAAAGCATGTCACTACTAAGGGGTCTGGGGGCATATCCTCCAGGAAAATTTTT
>NW_013721635.1:0-318 GCF_000517525.1 Limulus polyphemus | reverse complement strand
ATGTTAACAGTTTGGTAAACATGGTTTGACGAGTGGCGTATTTCTTGGGCTGTATTTTAACAGTTTGGTAAACATGGTTTGACGAGTGCTGTAGTCGTTGGGCTGTATGTTAACAGTTTGGTAAACATGGTTTGACGAGTGGTGTACTCGTTGGGCTGTATGTTAACAGTTTGGTAAACATGGTTTGACGAGTGGTGTAGTCGTTGGGCTGTATGTTAACAGTTTGGTAAACATGGTTTGACGAGTGGTGTACTCGTTGGGCTGTATGTTAACAGTTTGGTAAACATGGTTTGACGAGTGGTGTAGTCGTTGGGCTGT
>NW_013721634.1:0-318 GCF_000517525.1 Limulus polyphemus | reverse complement strand
GAAAGGAGTGAAAAGAATAGTGTTTCTCAAGGATTGATAACAACATTGTTAATCAAGGAATGAAAAGAACAGTGGCTCTCAAGGAATGATAACAACATTGTTAATCAAGGAGTGATAACAACAGTGTTTCTCAAGGAGTGATAACAACATTGTTAATCAAGGAGTGATAACAACAGTGTTTCTCAAGGAATGATAACAACATTGTTAATCAAGGAGTGATAACAACATTGTTTCTCAAGGAGTGATAACAACAGTTGTTTCTCAAGGAGTGATAACAACATTGTTAATCAAGGAATGATAACAACATTGTTTCTCAAG
>NW_013721633.1:0-318 GCF_000517525.1 Limulus polyphemus | reverse complement strand
TTGTCTACCACGTGTCACTTAGACTGGTACTGATATACAATAGGTAAGAGTTGTCTACCACGTGTCACTTAGACTGGTACTGATATACAATAGGTAAGAGTTGTCTACCACGTGTCACTTAGACTGGTACTGATATACAATAGGTAAGAGTTGTCTACCACGTGTCACTTAGACTGGTACTGATATACAATAGGTAAGAGTTGTCTACCACGTGTCACTTAGACTGGTACTGATATATAATAGGTAAGAGTTGTCTACCACGTGTCACTTAGACTGGTACTGATATACAATAGGTAAGAGTTGTCTACCACGTGTCAC
>NW_013721632.1:0-318 GCF_000517525.1 Limulus polyphemus | reverse complement strand
TACTTCCGAGTCTTTAAGCTTGTGTTCTACAGGCCACATTATCGATTTATGAAGTTTTGTGTTCTACAGTTTCCTTCTATCTATGTAGATCATCAATCAATTATCATACACAATAACCCAACAAGTTTCTCTAGATCAGAGATAAGGCACCAGTTTTTTGTTTCTTACAAAGATCACTTGAGAATAAGCATTATTTTTCACGACCTGAGGAAGACTTTCCACTATCAAGATCATTTATCGGAAATTGCTCCGACCGGATGTCCCTGGGATGTTTTTTTTTTTTTCGTCCCCAGGTTTTTATCGACAAACCACCGATGG
>NW_013721631.1:0-318 GCF_000517525.1 Limulus polyphemus | reverse complement strand
CATCTACTATCTTTTATACTTAATATTTATGTTCAAGTACAACATCTCCTGTCTTTTATACTTGATGTTTATGTTCAAGTACAACATCTACTATCTTTTATACTTGATGTTTATGTTCAAGTACAACATCTCCTATCTTTTATACTTGATGTTTATGTTCAAGTACAACATCTCCTATCTTTTATACTTGATGTTTATGTTCAAGTACAACATCTCCTGTCTTTTATACTTAATGTTTATGTTCAAGTACAACATCTCCTATCTTTTATACTTGATGTTTATGTTCATGTACAACATCTCCTATCTTTTATACTTAAT
>NW_013721630.1:0-318 GCF_000517525.1 Limulus polyphemus | reverse complement strand
CAGTGACTGATAAATGTAACAGTGTTTAAACCACACTGGTTCTCCATTGTTCAGAAGTAACAGTAAGTAAGATCAGTGTTGTAACATACAGTGACTGATAAATGTAACAGTGTTTAAACCACACTGGTTCGCCATTGTTCAGAAATGACAGTAAGTAAGATCAGTGTTGTAACATACAGTGACTGATAAATGTAACAGTGTTTAAACCACACTGGTTCGCCATTGTTCAGAAGTGACAGTAAGTAAGATCAGTGTTGTAACATACAGTGACTGATAAATGTAACAGTGTTTAAACCACACTGGTTCGCCATTGTTCAG
>NW_013721629.1:0-318 GCF_000517525.1 Limulus polyphemus | reverse complement strand
GACGTTGAGTCCAAGTCTTTGTTAATAAAATTATTATACCAGATGTCGATGAGGTCCAAGTTTTTGTTTGTAAAATTATTATAACAGGTGACGTTGTGTACCAAGCCTTTCTTGAAAAAAATTTTTGTACGAGATGACGTTATGTTCCAAGTCTTTGTTTATAAAATTATTATACCACGTAACGTTGTGTTCCAAGTCTTTGTTTATAAAATTATTATAACATGTGACATTGTGTTCCAAGAGTTTGTTTTTAAATTATTATAACAAGTGATATTGTGTTCCAAGTCTATGTTTATAAAATTATTATAACAAGTAACA
>NW_013721628.1:0-318 GCF_000517525.1 Limulus polyphemus | reverse complement strand
TGGATTTTATTTATACAAAAAAAGTTTTGCTTAATATCAAAAACGTTTTTTGGAGCCTAAACCTATCCATCTAGATGAAGTCCTCTGGGTTTCTCCACCTAGCGGTGGAAAATTGAACATGTTTGCTAATCCTGGTTTAAAAGGACTAGCTGAGAACCGCAGTTTCGATCCTTTCTCATCATTCCAATTAGTATGATCAAAGATGATGTTTTCCAAAGGAATTTTGTATGTATGGAAGATCATACATATCCTGTTAATTAAACAATGGTTTTTATGATGGAAGATCATACATATCCTGTTAATTAAACAATGGTTTTT
>NW_013721627.1:0-318 GCF_000517525.1 Limulus polyphemus | reverse complement strand
TTCTCAGTTAGAGCAAGCAGTCATTCTAATTACTCCAGCTTGTGTTTTATGACTTTACATATTCTCAGTTAGAGCAAGCTTTCATTCTAATTACTCCAACTTGTATTTTATGACTTTACATACTCTCAGTTAGAGCAAGCTATCATTCTAATTACTCCAGCTTCTGTTTTATGACTTTACATACTCTCAGTTAGAGCAAGCAGTCATTCTAATTACTCCAGTTTCTGTTTTATGACTTTACATATTCTCAGTTAGAGCAAGCAGTCATTCTAATTACTCCAGATTGTGTTTTATGAATTTACATACTCTCAGTTAGAG
>NW_013721626.1:0-318 GCF_000517525.1 Limulus polyphemus | reverse complement strand
GGGACACGCATATTTATTATTGTTCGTTCTCAATGAACTAAAAAAAGGTATTTTCACATTCGAACTACATACTATATATCTTAAACCAATTATCGTATCACGGCAACTTGAACATATAAACAAAGCTTTTTTCGCATGAGGGAATGTGAACCTGGTCTTGGGAAATTTCAAACAACATTCATACCTTATGTTTAAAACATGATCTTAAATTACTTAAATATATAAAACATATTTTAACCAGTAAGCCTGGTCTTCAACCAGTTGAACCTTATGTTTAAAACATGATCTTAAATTACTTAAATATATAAAACATATTTC
>NW_013721625.1:0-318 GCF_000517525.1 Limulus polyphemus | reverse complement strand
TGGTGGTGGGCAGAGCACAGATAACGCTTGGTGTAGCTTTGTGCTTTACTACAAATAAACCCTAAAGTACAGTTAAACTGACTTTACAGAAGCTATAATCCCCATTTCCCAGAGGTGTCAGGAAAATCATTCCCGTTCATCATGCGCTCTTATTCGTATGCCACATTTTTAAATTGGCGGGAAACCAGAAACTGTTCCAATGTTGAATTCACTTGCGAACAGACTCGGGGTAGTCAACCGTTTATTTTAATGGACAGATTCCTCAAAACTATCTATCTTGAAAAATGCTTGTCCGTGATATTTTTCATGTGTCCATTG
>NW_013721624.1:0-318 GCF_000517525.1 Limulus polyphemus | reverse complement strand
CCACGATATTTAGCTTTATCTGCCTTCAAACTTGCCACTGAGCATGAAAAACGTAACCGATATAAAACACAGGTATTTAATGGAAAGGTTAAACCCAATTTTAATCACGCAATTCATTTGATAAGGTAATCTTATTGGCCGCTATATATGATAAAGTCATCTTATTGGTCGCTGTATTTGATAAAGTCATCTTATTGATCGCTATATTTGATAAGGTCATCTTATTGGTCGCTATATTTGATAAGTCATCTTATTGGATCGCTGTATTTGATAAGGTCATCTTATTGATCGCTATATTTGATAAGGTCATCTTATTGG
>NW_013721623.1:0-318 GCF_000517525.1 Limulus polyphemus | reverse complement strand
ACAAGGTTACTGATGACATCACAATTGACTTCTGGTTCCCTGTTACACAAGGTTACTGATGACATCACAAGTAACTTCTGGTTCCCTGTTACACAAGGTTATTGATGACATCACAAGTAACGTTTGGTTCGCTGTTATACAAGGTTACTGAGAAAGATGGAATTCTCAAGGCCGGTCTACCTTAGTACAAGTTAACTTTCAGAGAACATTTCAGCTCAAAAATACAAAAGAATTAGTTAGTAACATTAATTTTCTTATTAAACGGCTTTAAAAGCATCGTAATCACAACCATGGCGTGCAAATCATCACTAAAAGAAC
>NW_013721622.1:0-318 GCF_000517525.1 Limulus polyphemus | reverse complement strand
AGAGAGTTACCTTCCTTGGTGGCAGGTGCTGCCAGAGAGTTACCTTCCTTCTAGGCATCCATTCACAAAAAATAAAAACTTGTTGGTGGCAGGTGCTACCAGAGAGTTGCCTTCCTTCTTGTCAGCAGTTCCCAAAAAACAACAGAAAACTTGCTGGTGGCAGGTGCTGCCAGCGAGTTACGTTCCTTCTAGGCATCCATTCACAAAAAGTAAAAACTTGTTGGTGGCAAGTGCTGCCAGAGAGTTGCCTTTCCTTTTAGTCAGCTATTCACAAAAAAACTGGTTAGAGGAAGGTGTTGCCAGAGAGTTATCTTCCTT
>NW_013721621.1:0-318 GCF_000517525.1 Limulus polyphemus | reverse complement strand
GTTACAGATACACGAGAATAAAGTACAAGAAGCTGTAACATCAAAACTATGGACGTCTTATACACGACAATAAAGTACAAGAAGAGACGCCCATAGTTTGATGTTACATATACGCGACAATAAAGTACAAGAAGAGACGCCCATAGTTTGATGTTACAAATTGTAACGAATTTATTATTATGTATTTATTTTTAATACGAATTTACAATAAGAGACGCCCATAGTATTGATGTTACAGATACACGACAATAAAGTACAAGAAGAGACGCCCATAGTTTGATGTTACATATACACGACAATAAAGTACAAGAAAGAGAC
>NW_013721620.1:0-318 GCF_000517525.1 Limulus polyphemus | reverse complement strand
AGTAACTAACTTTCTCAGTTGGCGTTTTATAGTTTACTTGTTTTCTACCTAGTAAAGTAATGTTATACATTTTGCTCGTCATCATTGCGTAATGGCAAGCTCTCCCTAACAAACGAATATTTATTTTAAAATTTATTTAAAATACAACAGTTCCGTTTTATTTATTATTTTCCTTATAAGGTTTGATGTTATTATTTCCCCACACCATATTTGTCATAACCTTTGACGCCGACACGTTTTGCTCAAACCAGAGCTTTTCATGCCAACTGGGAAACAACGAACACACTAGATCGAGACAGATAGATCAAACATAGTAGT
>NW_013721619.1:0-318 GCF_000517525.1 Limulus polyphemus | reverse complement strand
ATGATCTGCTAGAAAAGGAACTGAACATACTGTATATGATCTACTAGAAAAGGAACTGAACATACTGTATATGATCTAATAAAAAAGGAACTGAACATACTGTATATGATGTAATAGAAAAGGAACTGAACATACTGTATATGATCTAATAGAAAAGGAACTGAACATACTGCATATGATCTAATAGAAAAGGAACTGAACATACTGTATATTGTCTACTGGAAGAGAAGGAACTGAACATACTGTATATGATCTAATAGAAAAGGAACTGAACATACTGTATATGATCTAATAGAAAAGGAACTGAACATACTGTAT
>NW_013721618.1:0-318 GCF_000517525.1 Limulus polyphemus | reverse complement strand
CAGTGCAGAGCTATTTTAAGGATATGTGGTGGTCAGACAGAGCATGAGTGGACGTGGTGACATGGTCTGTAACAACGTTGAGAGGTTCCAAAGTTGTTTTAATATAATGTATTAAGCCTTTGTATTATAGTATGTATATTTAAAAATTATCCGCTGTGGCTGTGCTATAAGAAAACACAAACACAACACATTTAAAAACTGGATGGAAAGATTTATGTGAACGATATTTGTGAAATGTGCACTCTTTTCGCTCGTTTTATAAAGTGCGTATTTATCTTTACAAGTAAAATTAAGTCCAGGAAATGTTGAATTTAGAAA
>NW_013721617.1:0-318 GCF_000517525.1 Limulus polyphemus | reverse complement strand
TCCAGTTAGACACAGTAGACTAAATTACTTTGTATTATCCAGTTAGACACAGTAGACTAAATTACCTTGTATTATCCAGTTAGACACAGTACACTAAATAACTTTGTATTATCCAGTTAATACACAGTAGACTAAATTACTTTGTATTATCCAGTTAGACACAGTACACTAAATAACTTTGTATTATCCAGTTTGACACAGTACACTAAATAACTTTGTATTATCCAGTTAGATACAGTACACTAAATTACTTTGTATCATCCAGTTAGACACAGTACACTAAATAACTGTGTATTATCCAGTTAGATACAGTACACT
>NW_013721616.1:0-318 GCF_000517525.1 Limulus polyphemus | reverse complement strand
TTCAACATGATAAATAATGATATAATATTCACCTTAAACATAGTCAGTAATGGTGTCTATCTACATTCAACATGATTGATAAGTATATCATATTCACCTTCAACACAGTCAGTAATGGTGTCTATCTACATTCAACATGATAAATAATGATACGATATTCACCTTCAACATAGTCAGTAATGGTGTCTATCTACATTCAACATGTTAAATAATGACATCATATTCACCTTCAACATAGTCAGTATTGGTGTCTATCTACATTCAACATGATAAATAATGACATCATATTCACCTTCAACACAGTCAGTAATGATATCT
>NW_013721615.1:0-318 GCF_000517525.1 Limulus polyphemus | reverse complement strand
CATAGAACTCCCTTATTTTGAACTGATGACTAGATAGGGAAGGTAGCTAAGTCAACAGTACCCACTGTCAACTCTTGGGCTACTCTCATCTGACATTATTAGTGGAATTTGAATTTCATTCTTATAACGTATCCACAGGTCCCAAAATGTATCCCCAAAATGCAGAGAGCGTTTTTGCAGCACCGGCAAGAGAACCAAGAACATTCGGATTCCCAGTACAAGCATTTGGCTCTTCCAGGCCATGTGGTGTACAAAATTGTAAAACCGTTTTTTAAATTTTGTATTTATGTATGTATATAATGATATATATATATATAT
>NW_013721614.1:0-318 GCF_000517525.1 Limulus polyphemus | reverse complement strand
CTTGTGTTATCACAACAAGGGCAATAGAGATGAATTCTCGTATTATCACAACAAGTGCAATATAGATGAATTCTCGTATTATCACAACAAGTGCAATAGAGATTAATTCTCGTATTATCACAACAAGTGCAATAGATATTAATTCTTGTGTTATCACAACAAGTGCAATAGAGATGAATTCTCGTATTATCACAACAAGTACAATAGCGATTAATTCTCATATTATCACAACAAGTGCAATAGAGATTAATTCTTGTGTTATCACAACAAGTGCAATAGAGATTAATTCTTGTGTTATCACAACAAGGGCAATAGATA
>NW_013721613.1:0-318 GCF_000517525.1 Limulus polyphemus | reverse complement strand
AAAGTGTTTATCATAACAATATATCTGCAGTGATTCAACAATAATCTACTATATTGAGACACATTGTCAAAGTGTTGATCACAACAAAATATCTGCAGTGGTTCAACAATAATGTACGATATTGAGACACATTGTCAAAATGTTGATCACAACAAAATATCTGCAGTGATTCAACAATAATGTACGATATTGAGACACATTGTCAAAGTGTTGATCACAACAAAATATCTGCAGTGATTCAACAATAATGTACGATATTGAGACAC
Organism: Limulus polyphemus; assembly: GCF_000517525.1. Taxonomy (NCBI): domain Eukaryota; kingdom Metazoa; phylum Arthropoda; class Merostomata; order Xiphosura; family Limulidae; genus Limulus; species Limulus polyphemus. The sequence goes on along the minus strand of NW_013721613.1, from coordinate 52 downwards.
ATTGTCAAAGTGTTGATCACAACAAAATATCTGCAGTGGTTCAACAATAATC
>NW_013721612.1:0-318 GCF_000517525.1 Limulus polyphemus | reverse complement strand
ACATTCTATAAAATAAACATGTACACTGTGGACAATATAATCATGTACATTGTTTACAGTATAACCATGTAAACATTCTATAAAATAAACATGTACACTGTGGACAATATAATCATGTACATTGTTTAGAGTATAACCATGTAAACATTCTATAAAATAAACATCTACACTGTGGACAATATAACCATGTATCTTGTCCACAATATAACCATGTAGAACACCTACAATATAACCATGTATTTTGTAATATAAACCTATCATAAATTATTAACGTAATAATTCTTGAAAGTATTGATGGAGCAGAAAAGCCACAAGAAC
>NW_013721611.1:0-318 GCF_000517525.1 Limulus polyphemus | reverse complement strand
GAGTTAATTTATTAGTTGGAACTTCTTACATAGTTATCACTAACCTTTCGATCTCCAATGACCCAACCTACTGACTGAAGTGAATTAACTTATTAGTCGGAACTTCTTACATAGTTATCACTAGCCTTTCGATCTCCAATGACCCAACCTACTGACTGAAATGAATTAATTTATTAGTCGGAACTTCTTACATAGTTATCACTAACCTTTCGATCTCCAATGACTTAACCTACTGACTGAAATGAGTTAATTTATTAGTTGGAACTTCTTACATAGTTATCACTAACCTTTCGATCTCCAATGACCCAACCTACTGAC
>NW_013721610.1:0-318 GCF_000517525.1 Limulus polyphemus | reverse complement strand
GGGAAGCCAGCCAATCAGCAGCATTCTACCACTCACCATATCCAATCTAAAAGATTGACTGTCATTCTTATAACGCAGCCACAGCTTAAAGTGTGTGCGCGTGGGGAAAATATACTTTGTAGTACCGCAGGTTTGTAACCGGTTCGTCAACTCCGAAATACAGAGTTCTACCACAGGGGGCAACCCGTTCCTTCAACCACAGGGAGAAACCCGCTCTTTCTTTGCTTTTGTATGGCTAGCTTTTGAAATTTGATATAATTATGCTAATAAATATAGCTCACTTTACAAATTCGATTTTTTGTTAAGAGAATACAAGCT
>NW_013721609.1:0-318 GCF_000517525.1 Limulus polyphemus | reverse complement strand
ACAGTGAGGACACTCAACTGATGAAACAAGTAGATCGAACACCGTGATATATTATTGGGTTCATGAACAACAATATCGTTAACAGTGAGGACACTCAACTGATGAAACAAGTATATCGAACACCGTGATATATTATTGGTTCATGAACAATAATATCGTTAACAGTGAGGACACCCAGCTGATGAAACAAGTAGATCGAACACCGTGATATATTATTGGTTCATGAACAATAATATCGTTAACAGTGAGGACACCCAGCTGATGAAACAAGTAGATCAAACACAGTGATATATTATTGGTTCATGAACAATAATATCG
>NW_013721608.1:0-318 GCF_000517525.1 Limulus polyphemus | reverse complement strand
TTCAGAGTGGGGCGCCAAAAGTATCTTTGCCCCGGGTGCTGAGAACCCTTGCTACGCCAACTACAACGCACCAAACAGTAGACAGATAAATCTGCTTTATTTTTCGATTGGTAACAGAAAACAAAAAGTATTCCATGGGAATATATTGAAATCTCTAGAGAATTTTTTCCTCCGTAGGCAGTAAAGTTTTGTTTTATTTGTTTGTGTTCAAGCCCAAAACTACATTAATAAGGTGCCGGATATTTACACATTACGGGGAGGCCAAGTAGTAAGGCACGAAAATTGAGATAATGTTTTTAAACTGCCCATGTTCACTGC
>NW_013721607.1:0-318 GCF_000517525.1 Limulus polyphemus | reverse complement strand
GCTTAAAGAATGATTCCAATTTAAGGCTGGGAAGCTATATATCGTATTAGATTAACCTTATAAGTGCATTTATATACACCGATGACCCATTTTTATTAGTTTGACTAAGCCCCCCCCCCCCCCCAGTAGCATAGCAGTATGTGTGAGGGCTGATAACGCTGGAAACTTTGCGCTTAACAACAAATAAATAAATAGACCCTAAACCCGCCCATCCACACACTGACACGTACAATTATAGGCTGATTAATTACAAATTGTATTAGGTCAACATAATACGTGTACTTATTTACACTGATTTGTTATTTTATTAGAACCCCC
>NW_013721606.1:0-318 GCF_000517525.1 Limulus polyphemus | reverse complement strand
TATATGTAGAAACTAGATTATTGGCGTATTATATATGTAGAAACTAGATTATTGATGTATTATATATGTAGAAACTAGATTATTGGCGTGTTATATGTAGAAACTAGATTATTGATGTGTTATATATGTAGAAACTAGATTATTGGTGTGTTATATATGTAGAAACTAGATTATTGATGTTATATGTAGAAACTAGATTATTGGCGTGTTATATGTAGAAACTAGATTATTGGTGTGTTATATATGTAGAAACTAGATTATTGATGTTATATGTAGAAACTAGATTATTGGCGTGTTATATGTAGAAACTAGATTATT
>NW_013721605.1:0-318 GCF_000517525.1 Limulus polyphemus | reverse complement strand
ACATGTAGCTATAACACATTCTTACAAAAACACATGTATCTATAACACATTCTTACAAAAACATGTAGCTATAACACATTCTTACAAAAACACATGTATCTATAACTCATTCTTACAAAAACACATGTAGCTATAACACATTCTTACAAAAACACATGGTATTTATAACTCATTCTTACAAAAACACGTGTAGTCATAACTCATTCTTACAAAAACACATGTAGTCATAACGCATTCTTACAAAAACACATGCAGCTATAACGCATTCATACAAAACACGTGTAGCTATAACTCATTCTTACAAAAACACATGTAGCT
>NW_013721604.1:0-318 GCF_000517525.1 Limulus polyphemus | reverse complement strand
ACAGTTATTGTACCGTATGGTAACAATGGGTCACAAGTGTGAAAACACTGCTACAGTTATTGTACCGTATGGTAACAATGGGTCACAAGTGTGAAAACACTGCTACAGTTACGCTCCTGGTTATTGTGCCGTATGGAAACAATGGGTCACAAGTGTGAAAACACTGCTACAGTTATTTTACCGTATGGTAACAATGGGTCACAAGTGTGAAAACACTGCTACAGTTATTGTACCGTATGGTTATGCTCTAAACTTTTACGTCTAAACGTCAGAGGTACGTAACTTTCACTGTTAACAGTAGGATATTTTAGATTAAAT
>NW_013721603.1:0-318 GCF_000517525.1 Limulus polyphemus | reverse complement strand
TCCCACCCACAATGCCATGATTACAGATCTGTTAAAACCATAGTTCTCACGGAGGAAGTAATTTTATTGAAGTTTTTTTTTGTTTTTTTTACGCAGTATGTATTACCTTGGCCAGTGTACAGTTTGTCTTGTTTTTTATATTGCACAGTATGTATTAATTTGGCCACCGTACATTTTTTTTACATTACACAGCACGTATTGACCTGGTCACAACACATTGTTTTTATATTACACAGTAAATATTATCCTGGTCGCAGTATTTTTTATTAAGTAGTACGTATTAACCTGTCCACCGTACGTTTTACATTACGCAGTACG
>NW_013721602.1:0-318 GCF_000517525.1 Limulus polyphemus | reverse complement strand
TATATTGCTGCTATGTTACAGGATGTCATTGATTTGTATATTGTTGCCACGTTACAGGATGTGATTAATTTGTCTATTGGTGCTATGTAACAGGATGTGATTGATTTGTATATTGCTACCTTGCTACAGGATGTGATTGATTTGTCTATTGCTGCCACGTTACAGGATGTGATAGATTTGTATATTGTTGTCACATCCTGTAACATGGTGGATTTGTATATTGCTACCATGTTATAGTATGTGATTGATTTGTCTATTGTTGCCATGTTATAGTATGTGATTGATTTGTCTATTGTTGCTATGTTACAGTATGTGATT
>NW_013721601.1:0-318 GCF_000517525.1 Limulus polyphemus | reverse complement strand
AAGTGGAATGCTCCTTGCCCACTTAGTTGGGGAGTGAGGATGAATGTTCATAATTCCAGACTGAATGAATTTTGTTCCTTTGGTTGAGTAAGGTATACATGATCCTGTCATTCTGAGCCTACGGTGTTGCCTTTCAGGTTTCTTCACGTGGAGGAATATATTTGTCTGCTACAGTGTTGCTTACTTTCTCATTGTGATTCCGGTGGTTCAGAATGATTCACTCTATGGCTACAGGTTGGGATCCTTTCAAAACTGTGTAGATATATATGTATAATGTTGCTGTTCAGTTGCTTTAGCCACCAATGTAAGATATAGGGA
>NW_013721600.1:0-318 GCF_000517525.1 Limulus polyphemus | reverse complement strand
CCTTGCTTAAAAAGAGTTAAATATATAATGCACCAAAAAAGAAACACAGAATAATAACATTCACAAAGCAGACAATGGCATACTAGTATAATAATTTTTCTGGCTTTCTAACTATGTGACAAGAGCTGTACAAAATTCATCTAAGCTCGTTAATGTCTTTCTCATTTGGATTAATAGCTACATTTTTATGTCATATTTATTCATATACCATGATTATAAAGTGGTTTCAGTTTTGAATGTAACTCACTAAAAGTAAAACCTAACAACATGCATAGAAAAAGATGTGTAGCAAAAGAGAGGGCTTGATAATTATTTGAA
>NW_013721599.1:0-318 GCF_000517525.1 Limulus polyphemus | reverse complement strand
AAAAAAACTTACAGAATCCTAGAACACCTGATCCTACGTCGATTGATAAAAACTTACACGATCCTAAAAGATCTGATCCTATGTCGATTGATAAAAAACTTACATAAGCCTAGAAGACCTAATGCTACATCTACTGATAAAAACTTACACGATCCTGGAAGATCTGATCCTACTTTAATTAATAAACACCTTACATGAGACTGGAAAAGTTGATCCTCCTTCGATTAATAAACACCTTACATGAGACTGGAAAAGTTGATCCTCCTTCGATCAATAAACATCTTACACGATCCTGGAAAAGTTGATCCTCCTTCGATT
>NW_013721598.1:0-318 GCF_000517525.1 Limulus polyphemus | reverse complement strand
AAACAATGTAAAGTGCAGGGAAAAAATGAACGTTACCAAACACAAAAACGTATAATGGGAACAGCTGAAGCAGAACAAATTTAATAAACCAATTGTTTTGTTGCTTTAACCTAACACTGCACGATGGGCTCTCTGCGCTGCTTCCAACGCGGCGATCGAACCCCAAATGCTAGCGTTATAAGCCCTAAAAATAAAACTAATATTTCTGTGCGAAGAAAAAATAATTACAAGTCACAGTAGACTTGTAAATATCAACACAATAAGCACTAAGGTCGTCAGGCAAAGAGATGAATTATTTATATCAAAATCAATTCATTT
>NW_013721597.1:0-318 GCF_000517525.1 Limulus polyphemus | reverse complement strand
ACTAATCTACTATAAACACAACAGTTGAAGTATGAACGAGCTGTATTTACTAATTTACTATAAACACAACAGTTGAAGTTTGAATGAGGTGTATTTACTAATTTACTATAAACACAACAGTTGAAGTACGAATGAGGTGTATTTACTAATTTACTATAAACACAACAGTTGAAGTATGAATAAGGTGTATTTACTAATTTACTATAAATACAACAGTTGAAGTATGAATGAGGTGTATTTACCAATTTACTATAAACACAACAGTTGAAGTTTGAATGAGGTGTATTTACTAATTTACTATAAACACAACAGTTGAAG
>NW_013721596.1:0-318 GCF_000517525.1 Limulus polyphemus | reverse complement strand
ACATTGGTCAAAATGTAAATAGTTATTGTGTTTTAAAATTATTATAATAAACCTAATAGCATTGACTTAAATAAATTGAAATACATATTCAATATAACATAACGTCCAAGAACATGGGACCTGTTGGTCCATCTAGGTTGTCCAATCCAGTAAACTAATTATGCTAAAAAAAACTCGAATCTAGCCCTTGTCATTCAGATAGTTATCAAACCTTCCCTTAAACTCCCTTAAATTTACTGCTTCTACCAAATCTGAAGGAAGCTCATTACAAAAGCCAACTACCATGCTAGAGAATAGAACTGTCTTAGCTGAAGATGG
>NW_013721595.1:0-318 GCF_000517525.1 Limulus polyphemus | reverse complement strand
TTGTTAAACAGCAAGAACTTACAAAATTTGTAATATCCCTACAGTGATTAGACTGACTTTATCTTCTTAAACAGTAACCTACAGTGATTAGACTGACTTTATCTTGTTAAACAGCAAGAACTTACAAAATCTGTAATATCCCTACAGTGATTAGACTGACTTTATCTTGTTAAACAGCAAGAACTTACAAAAGTTGTAATATCCCTACAGTGATTAGACTGACTTTATCTTGTTAAACAGTAAGAACTTACAAAAGTTGTAATATCCCTACAGTGATTAGACTGACTTTATCTTGTTAAACAGTAAGAACTTACAAAA
>NW_013721594.1:0-318 GCF_000517525.1 Limulus polyphemus | reverse complement strand
TTACATAAAATATTAACTTTTACATGACAAGATGAGAACATAATTACATAAAATATCAACTTGTACAGTGATAAGATGAGAACATAATTACATAAAATATTAACTTTTACATGACAAGATGAGAACATGATTACATAAAATATTAACTTTTACATGACAAGATGAGAACATAATTACATAAAATATCAACTTGTACAGTGATACAATGAGAACATAATGACATAAAATATTAACTTGTACAGTGATAAGATGAGAACATAATGACATAAAATATTAACTTGTACAGTGACAAGATGAGAACATAATTACATAAAATAT
>NW_013721593.1:0-318 GCF_000517525.1 Limulus polyphemus | reverse complement strand
AACACAAAATAAATCGATAAGCAAAATATAAGTGTACAGAACAAAACTCCAATATAAATAAGTTGATTTATTTGTGGAAAAAGTTAAAAAAAGTAAGAGTTAGAAAAGCCTATGACTCATAAAAAAGGTAGTAGATCTGGACAATGTAATTACTGCCAATGACATTGTCCAAAACCAAAGGGACATTAAGCTAAGCATTGTAGAAATAATACTGGGGAATCGTGCCCCCAAAAGCAAGGGCGATAATGACTTGAGCACAGTAGAATTGTTCCCCCTACAAGAGAAAAAAGCAGTGTAATAAAACTATAGCAATCTGGA
>NW_013721592.1:0-318 GCF_000517525.1 Limulus polyphemus | reverse complement strand
CTACCAGTGTCGACACTACATTTAATCTAACATATTTGTAAAGTAGATCTAACAGTGTTGACACTACATGTAATATAATATATTTGTATAGTAGATCTAACAGTGTTGACACTACATGTAATCTAATATATTTGTACAGTAGATCTAACAGTGTTGACACTACATGTAATCTAATATATTTGTATAATTACATGTAGTGTCAACACTGTTAGATCTACTATACAAATATATTATGTACAAATATATTAGATTACATGTATGTAGTGTCAACACTGTTAGATCTACTTGTAATCTAATATATTTGTATAGTAGATCTAA
>NW_013721591.1:0-318 GCF_000517525.1 Limulus polyphemus | reverse complement strand
ATATTATGTTTGTATGTATATTATGTATGTATGTATATTATGTAGTATATATTTATATTATGTATGTATGTATATTATGTTTTTATGTATATTATGTAGTATATATATTATGTATGTATGTATATTATGTAGTATATATATTATGTATGTATGTATATTATGTTTTTATGTATATTATGTAGTATATATATTATGTATGTATGTATATTATGTAGTATATATATTATGTATGTATGTATATTATGTAGTATATATATTATGTATGTATGTATATTATGTTTTTATTGTATATTATTTATGTATATTCTTCTAAGTCTC
>NW_013721590.1:0-318 GCF_000517525.1 Limulus polyphemus | reverse complement strand
ATTCTGTTCTCCGGGTAACTATTGAACTTATTCTGTTCTCCGAGTAACTATTGAACTTATTCTGTTCTCCGAGTAACTATTGAACTTATTCTGTTCTCCGGGTAACTATTGAACTTATTCTGTACTCCGGGTAACTATTGAACTTATTCTGTTCTCCGGCTAACTATTGAACTTATTCTGTTCTCCGGGTAACTATTCAACTTATTCTGTTCTCCGGGTAACTATTGAACTTATTCTGTTCTCCGGGTAACTATTCAACTTATTCTGTTCTCCGGTAACTGTTGAACTTATTCTGTTCTCCGGGTAACTATTGAACTT
>NW_013721589.1:0-318 GCF_000517525.1 Limulus polyphemus | reverse complement strand
ACTGTACAGTTTACATGAGCAGTTCATCAACCCCTGAAGTATTATCAGAATAGATTCTACTCTTGACTGTACAGTTTACATGAGCAGTTTTTCAACCCATGAAGTATTATCAGAATATCTTCTACTGTTGACTGTACAGTTTACATGAGCAGTTCCTCAACCCCTCAAGTATTATCAGAATATCTTCTACTGTTGACTGTACAGTTTACATGAGCAGTTCTTCAACCTCTGGAGTATTATCAGAATATCTTCTACTGTTGACTGTACAATTTACATGAGCAGTTCCTCAACCCCTGAAGTATTATCAGAATATATTCT
>NW_013721588.1:0-318 GCF_000517525.1 Limulus polyphemus | reverse complement strand
TTATCAACTCTTGCTTAAACAGAGGTAGATAAATATTATACCACTGAAGGTATCAAGTAAACTAAATATCAATTCTTGCTTAAACAGAGGTAGATAAATATTATACCACTGAAGGTATCAAGTAAACTAAGTATTAATTCATGCTTAAACAGAGGTAGATAAATATTATATCACTGAAGTTATCAAGTAAACTAAATATCAACTCTTGCTTAAACAGAGGTAGATAAATATTATACCACTGAAGGTATCAAGTAAACTAATTATCAATTCTTGCTTAAACAGAGGTAGATAAATATTATACCACTGAAGGTATCAAGT
>NW_013721587.1:0-318 GCF_000517525.1 Limulus polyphemus | reverse complement strand
TCTATAAGCTGGATTATACTGACTGCTATACATTCAATTGTAAGACAGATATAAGCTGGATTATACTGACTGCTATACATTCAATTGTAAGACAGCTATAAGCTAGATTATACTGACTGCTATACATTCTATTGTAAGACAGCTATAAGCTGGTTTATGCTGACTGCTATACATTCAATTGTAAGACAACTATAAGCTGGATTATACTGACTGGTATACATTCTATTGTCAGACAGCTATAAGCTGGATTATACTGACTGGTATACATTCTATTGTAAAACAGCTATAAGCTGGATTATACTGACTGGTATACATTCT
>NW_013721586.1:0-318 GCF_000517525.1 Limulus polyphemus | reverse complement strand
AATCAAGAGAGTTAATTATCTAGCATCTGTAAGTCATCAAGGATCGAAGCAGGTTACTTGCATCACGCAAACAGAGTCCAGAGAGTTAATTATCTAGCATCTGTAAGTCATCAGGGATCGAAGCAGGTTATTTGCATCACGCAAACAGAATCAGGAAAGTTAATTATCTAGCATCTGTAAGTCATCAAGGATCGAAGCAGGTTACTTGCATCACGCAAACAGAGTCCAGAGAGTTAATTATCTAGCATCTGTAAGTCATCAAGGATCGAAGCAGGTTACTTGCATCACGCAAACAGAATCAGGAAAGTTAATTATCTA
>NW_013721585.1:0-318 GCF_000517525.1 Limulus polyphemus | reverse complement strand
CTTTTAGGCAGGATTAGAGTTAATTAATCTATGAGACCCTGAACACGGTCAAATGCATCAATAGAAAGGGTTTGACCTCCTGAATCCAAAACTATGAATAGATCGCAAATCGATCAGAAGATTACTTTTGGCTATGAACTAAAAGTGTGTACTTAAAGCAACAACAACAACTCGGAACGTTCTATGAGCCGCTATGCTGCGTCTAAAAATAAGAAGTCTAATATATTCCTAAGTTGTTTTTTTTCTTTCTGGAAGTCACTTGATTTAACCAAACAAACATGCTTCATGTTTAAAGGTGTAATATTTGACCAATTAGAT
>NW_013721584.1:0-318 GCF_000517525.1 Limulus polyphemus | reverse complement strand
GAGCCTAGATGGTCAAGTAGCGGTCATGTTAGTCTTCTCCTTCCTCCATCACGTCCTCTATTGACTCTGACAAACCCTGGACACCACACTATGGGATGTGCCAAGAGCAGTAGCAACCATATGTTGAGTCATGCCTCCCTGCAGCATCCCAACACCCCTGTTACGTTGAGTCATCTCTCCCTGCAGCATCCCAACACCCCTGTTACGTTGAGTCATGTCTCCTGCAGTATCCCAACAGCCCTGTTACGTTGAGTCATGTCTCCATGCAACATCCCAACACCCCTGTTAAGTTGAGTCATGTCTCCCTGCAGCATCCCA
>NW_013721583.1:0-318 GCF_000517525.1 Limulus polyphemus | reverse complement strand
CTTGTGGTGTTAGCCACGTTTAGAGGATGAGTATTGTGGTGCGTTAGACACTTTTAGAGGATGGGTATTGTGGTGTTAGCCACATTTAGAGGATGAGTATTGTGGTGTGTTAGACACATTTAGAATATAAGTTGCTCATCCTATAAATGTGGCTAACACCCCAACTTGTGGTTGGTTAAATACATTTAGAGGATAAGTATTGTGGTTTGTTATACACGTTTAGAGGATGAGTATTGTGGTGTGTAGACACCTTTACGGGATGAGTATTGTGATGTGTTAGACACGTTTATAGGATGGGTATTGTTGTGTGTTAGACAT
>NW_013721582.1:0-318 GCF_000517525.1 Limulus polyphemus | reverse complement strand
CTTATCTGGATGTAGCAATAAAAAACACAAACTACAAACTGTGATTTATTTGGTTACAACAATTAAAAAACACAAACTACAAACTGTGATTATTTGGTTACAACAATTAAAAACACAAACTACAAACTGTGATTATTTGGTTACAACAATAAAAACACAAACTACAAACTGTGATTATTTGGATGCAGCAATAAAAAACACAAACTACAAACTGTGACTTATCTGGATGTAGCAATAGAAAACACAAACTACAAACTGTGACTTATCTGGATGTAGCAATAAAAAACACAAACTACAAACTGTGAATTACTTGGATGC
>NW_013721581.1:0-318 GCF_000517525.1 Limulus polyphemus | reverse complement strand
CTAATAGGTCAGATTTCTTATTCTTGGTTAGTGTTACTATTAGGTCAGATTTCTTATTCTTGATCAGTGTTACTATTAGGTCAGATTTCTTATTGTTGGTTAGTGTTACTAATAGGTCAGATTTCTTATGGTTGGTTAGTGTTACTAATAGGTCAGATTTCTTATTGTTGGTCAGTGTTACTAATAGGTCAGATTTCTTATTGTTGGTTAGTGTTACTAATAGGTCAGATTTCTTATTGTTGGTTAGTGTCACTAATAGGTCAGATTTCTTATTGTTGGTCAGTGTTGCTAATAGGTCAGGTTTCTTATTGTTGGTTC
>NW_013721580.1:0-318 GCF_000517525.1 Limulus polyphemus | reverse complement strand
TTTACAAATAAAACTTAAGATGTCATACAATTGGTTGTCTCAGAATAGACTGCAAATACTCAGATTTTTTCATTACCAGTAATTAATTTTATAAGAAAACAGCAGAACGATAGTTCTAAAACATATTACACCATCATCTCTTGTCAGGCAAGCAAGACCGATTTGTTTAATTTCTGAGTTGTACTTTTGTAAAAAATATAAATTTACTGTTAGAATTTGTTTTCTTCATAAATCTTACATACAAGAGTTATCAGTACACATAGACTAGACCTCAATTATAGCTAACTGTTATATATCTTTTTACCACTCTCTTCTTCC
>NW_013721579.1:0-318 GCF_000517525.1 Limulus polyphemus | reverse complement strand
GTTACCAGATTTACTGTCAACATTACCTGTTATATAATTCTCCATATAGTTTTGATTATTAGCAATAAAAACGTCACTAGGTTTACTGTCAACATTACCTGTTATATAATTCTCCATATAGTTTTAATTATTAACAATAAAAACGTCACTAGGTTTACTGTCAACATTACGTGTTATATAATTCTCCAAATAGTTTTGATTATTAGCAATAAAAACGTCACTAGGTTACTGTCAACATTACGTGTTATATAATTCTCCAAATAGTTTTGATTATTAGCAATAAAAACGTCACTAGGTTTACTGTCAACATTACGTGTT
>NW_013721578.1:0-318 GCF_000517525.1 Limulus polyphemus | reverse complement strand
GTTATGTTTCTTGTTAGACAGCTAGAGCTATCACTACTATGTGTTGTGACATCAGTGGGTGTGTTATGTTTCTTGTTAGACAGCTAGAGCTATCACTACTATGTGTTGTGACATCAGTGGGTGTGTTAATTTTCTTGTTAGACAGCTAGAGCTATCATTATTATGTGTTGTGACATCACTGGGTGTGTTATTAGACAGCTAGAGCTATCACTACTATGTGTTGTGACATCACTGGGTGTGTTATTAGACAGCTAGAGCTATCACTACTATGTGTTGTGATATCAGTGGGTGTGTTGTCAGACAGCTATCACTATTACG
>NW_013721577.1:0-318 GCF_000517525.1 Limulus polyphemus | reverse complement strand
CTTCACAACTATAGTAACTTACTTGACATGTAACACTTCCTGTACTACATTTATAGTAACTAATTTCACATGTAATACTTCCAGTTCCACAATTGTAGTTAGTAACTTCACAAGGAACACTTCTGGTTCCTACAACTCTAGTAGTTAACTTCACGTGTAACGCTTCTAGTACCACATTTATAATAACTAACTTCACAAGAAACACTTCTGGTTCCTACAACTCTAGTAGTTAACTTCACATGTAACACTTCCAGTTCCACAAATGTAGTTAGTAACTTCACAAGAAACACTTCTGGTTACTACAACTCTGGTAGTTAA
>NW_013721576.1:0-318 GCF_000517525.1 Limulus polyphemus | reverse complement strand
GTACTTTTACATAAGTGAATCATTTCATTGAAATCGAGTCACATTTGTTATGCTTAAAACTATGACAACCATTGGCTATAAATTTCTCTAGACCAATCATGGCGTGAGAGTCTTATTGATCATTCTAGAACCCATCAGAAACATGCATAATAATAATAATTTGATCTAATTGAGAGTTTTATTTTCTTCCCGATTTAAAAAAATTCTTATGTGATAGGAAAAAAACTAATATTATTTTCAAAATCTGTGTATCTGATTATTAAAATCTGTTATTAAAACCAAAACAACTATTATGAAGTTTAACTCGCAGGCTTGTGT
>NW_013721575.1:0-318 GCF_000517525.1 Limulus polyphemus | reverse complement strand
ATCTAGGGATGGACCTACTGTACCTCAGGTGTTTGGATCTAGGGGATGGACCTACTGTGGCCCAGGTGTTTGGATCTAGGGGATGGTCCTACTGTAGCTCAGGTGTTTGGATCTAGGGGATGGACCTACTGTGGCTCAGGTGTTTGGATCTAGGGGATGGACCTACTGTACCTCAGGTGTTTGGATATAGGGGATGGACCTACTGTAGCTCAGGTGTTTGGATCTAGGGGATGGACCTACTGTGGCTCAGGTGTTTGGATCTAGGGGATGGACCTACTGTGGCCCAGGTGTTTGGATCTAGGGGATGGTCCTACTGTA
>NW_013721574.1:0-318 GCF_000517525.1 Limulus polyphemus | reverse complement strand
CATATAAAACTAACACGTCATTTCGTACATATATATAGATAGATAGATAGTTATATATAGACAGATAGTTACAGATAGACAGATAGTTACAGATAGAGTCGTGTAGTACTAATGTTTCATATAAAACTAACACGTCATTTCGTACATATATATAGATAGATAGTTATAGATAGACAGATAGTTACAGATAGACAGATAGTTACAGATAGATAGATAGTTATAGATAGACAGATAGTTACAGATAGACAGATAGTTACAGATAGATAGATAGTTATAGATAGACAGATAGTTACAGATAGACAGATAGTTATAGATAGA
>NW_013721573.1:0-318 GCF_000517525.1 Limulus polyphemus | reverse complement strand
ACCAGTGAACTCAACTTTGGTTATTATTCAGTATGTTTCCACCAGTGAACTCAACTTTGGTTATTATTCAGTATGTTTCCACTAGTGAACTCAACTCTGATTATTATTCAGTATATTTCCACCAGTGAACTCAACTTTGGTTATTATTCAGTATGTTTCCACCAGTGAACTCAACTGTGGTTATCATTCAGTATGTTTCTTCCAGTGAACCCAACTTTGGTTATTATTCAGTATGTTTCTTCCAGTGAACTCAACTCTGATTATTGTTCAGTATGTTCCCACCAGTGAGCTTAACTCTGGTTATTATTCAGTATGTTT
>NW_013721572.1:0-319 GCF_000517525.1 Limulus polyphemus | reverse complement strand
AGTTTCTGTATCGTAGCCTGCAACAATACGATAACACTGTTGTAACGGTTTGTGTACCACAGACTGCAATAATACGATAACACTGTTGTAACGGTTTCTGTATCGTAGCCTGCAACAATACGATAACACTGTTGTAACAGTTTCTGTACCGTGACCTGCTACAATACGATAACACTGTTGTAACGGTTTCTGTATCGTAGCCTGCAACAATACGATAACACTGTTGTAACGGTTTGTGTACCACAGACTGCAATAATACGATAATACTGTTGTAACAGTTTTTATATAACATAGCCTACAATAATTCGATAATACTGTT
>NW_013721571.1:0-319 GCF_000517525.1 Limulus polyphemus | reverse complement strand
TAGGATGGTCAGTACATGATTACTAGGTTTCTATAGGATGGTCAGTACATGATTACTAGGTTTCCATAGGATGGTTAGTACATGATTAGTAGGTTTCTATAGGTTGGTCAGTACATGATTACTAGGTTTCTATAGGTTGGTTAGTACATGATTGGTAGGTTTCTATAGGATGATCAGTACATGATTAGAAGGTTTCTATAGGATGGTTAGTACATGATTAGTAGGTTTCTATAGGATTGTCAGTACATGATTAGTAGGTTTCTATAGGATGGTTAGTACATGATTAGTAGGTTTCTATAGGATTGTTAGTACATGATTA
>NW_013721570.1:0-319 GCF_000517525.1 Limulus polyphemus | reverse complement strand
AGTTTATGGTAATATTCTTAAACACAAGATGTGGACAGTTTATGGTAATATACTTAAACACAAGATGTGGACAGTTTATGGTAATATACTTAAACACAAGATGTGGACAGTTTATGATAATATATATTTTTCTCAGTACAACATATCTAATTAATAATCTTGGGAAAGGTCAGTTACTGTATTATTAGAAATGTTATGTTAAAGTTTTAATAACTTCATCAGAAAATAGGCTAATTATTTTACAATATCATTTTCTTTGCTGGACATATTTCTTGACAAAGAAATGTGTTTAAAGTACTGTTTCATTGTGCACATGTTT
>NW_013721569.1:0-319 GCF_000517525.1 Limulus polyphemus | reverse complement strand
AATATCTAACATTATATACCTTATTTACATGATTTTAGCGGTTGAATATCTAAAATTATATAGTTATTTACATGATTTTAGTGGTTGAATATCTAACATTATGTAGTTATTTACATGATTTTAGCGGTTGAATATCTAACATTATATAGTTATTTACATGATTTTAGTGGTTGAATATCTAACATTATATAGTTATTTATGAGTTTAGTGGTTGAATATCTAACATTATATAGTTATTTATATGAGTTTAGTGGTTGAATATCTAACATTATATAGTTATTTATATGAGTTTAGTGGTTGAATATCTAACATTATATAG
>NW_013721568.1:0-319 GCF_000517525.1 Limulus polyphemus | reverse complement strand
ATTTATAGTGTATTTATATTGTTTCTTAAATTTTTCTTTAGCAGTTTTCTTTTATGTAACTTTGCTGTTATTGTTACATCAACTCACATTATGTGTATTATTGTCACACAGCCCTCTATTCCATGTACTAGTTTAAAAATAGACCATGATTATTCTAACTTTATTGATTAGCAACTTTTATATTAGGAATAACACCTGCCCTAAACATTATGAGTCAACTATATGCAAATATAATTGTATACTTTTTTATCTCTTTGGTGAATTTTTCAACAACTAATCTAGCTTACAATCTTTTTACTAGTTGTGTCAATTTTAGATT
>NW_013721567.1:0-319 GCF_000517525.1 Limulus polyphemus | reverse complement strand
CCATACCTCACTTACATTGCTCATTCTTTATCTAATTTTTCCGGTTTTAAGCCATAAACTGAGCCATACCTCACTTATATTGCTCATTCTTTATCTAATTGATTCCGGTTTTAAGCCATAAACTGGGTCATACCACACTTATATTGCTCATTCTTTATCTAATTGATTCAGGTTTTAAGCCATAAACTGGGTTATATCTCACTTATATTGCTCATTCTTTATCTAATTAATTCCGGTTTTAAGCCATAAGCTGGGTCATACTTCACTTATATTGCTCATTCTTTATCTAATTGATTCCGGTTTTAAGCCATAAACAGGG
>NW_013721566.1:0-319 GCF_000517525.1 Limulus polyphemus | reverse complement strand
GAATAAACCGCCACAAAGCAAATTATATCTTTCTGAAAAAACCATCACAAAGCTATCTGTAATTCTCACGAATAAACCGTCACAAAACAAACTAAAACTCTCTCGAATAAACGGTCACAAAACAAACTAAAACGCTGTCGAATAAAATGTCCCAATGAAAACTATAGCTCTCTTAATTAAACCTTAAGAAAGCAAACTATAACTCTCCCGAATAAACTTTCACGGAGTAAACTATAACTCTCCCAAACAAACCGTCACAAGCAAACTATAACTTCGCAAGTAAACTGTCACAGAGTAAACTATAACTATCCTGAATAAA
>NW_013721565.1:0-319 GCF_000517525.1 Limulus polyphemus | reverse complement strand
TGAACCAATAACAACAACCAAAGCTTCTCCTGCCAATGTTTGAAACATACCATCAACATGTGAACCAAAAACAATAACCAACGCTTCTCCTGCCAATATTTTAAACATACCATCAACATGTTATGAATCAATAACAACAACAACCAAAGCTTCTCCTGCCAATGTTTCAAACATACCATCAACATGTGAACCAATAAAACAACAACCAAAGCTTCTCCTGCCAGTGTTTCAAACATACCATCAACATGTGAACCAATAACAACAACCAAAGCTTCTCCTGCCAATATTTCAAACATACCATCAACATGTAATGAACCAA
>NW_013721564.1:0-319 GCF_000517525.1 Limulus polyphemus | reverse complement strand
CCAACTAATCATAGCTGATTTTCAGCATATACAAAATTGTCTTTTATTTTTACACATGTCCTAAGAGAACACAATCTTTCAAAAAGTTAAGGTTTAAATGCTTGTTATTTTGTACGTTATGAAAGTTTATTTGATTTCGATAGACGTAGATATCGTAATAAAACTTTTCACATCATACTTGAGCACATTATTTAGTTCTTAATTAAACAGTTAACGGTTTATCACATGTTGGTGGTGGTTGACTTAAGAACTATAACTTAAGTACAAACATTATAAACTGCTGTAATATCTTGATTTGTACGGTAAATGTATAGAACGT
>NW_013721563.1:0-319 GCF_000517525.1 Limulus polyphemus | reverse complement strand
CAAGCGAAGAGGCGACAGTTTACTTTTTAAGAATCAGAAGGAACTCTCCCCTTACATCTGTAAAGTCCCCCTGTTAAATTTGAATCAGTTATGGTTTCCTTTACTGGTACCCCACACCATAATAGTACAACAGGTCACAAGGTCACATATTTTGAGACAAGTTAAAGCTACATTGTCCACTTACTGGCATGGACACTGTGCCTACTCTGTCACGATAACTAAACCAAAATAAGAGCATGAAGCCTATTAATAACGAGAATTAATTAACGAGAAGTACAGAGAAAGAAATAATAATAAATAACACAAGAAAAACATAGTT
>NW_013721562.1:0-319 GCF_000517525.1 Limulus polyphemus | reverse complement strand
ATGTCAATTGTAAATTAACATTCTATGTGAAATACTCAAAAAAAAACTTGTCCTTTAGCACATGGTAGATGTCAATTGTAAATTAACATTCTATGTGAAATACTACAAAAAAAAACTTGTTCCTTTAGCACATGGTAGATGTCAATTGTAAATTAACATTCTATGTGAAATACTACAAAAAAAAAACTTGTTCCTTTAGCACATGGTAGATGTCAATTGTAAATTAACATTCTGTTTCAAATGAAATATGTAAACACATATACAGAATAAAACATTCAAAATAATTATAAAACAAAATCAAAGTATATCGTTAATACGT
>NW_013721561.1:0-319 GCF_000517525.1 Limulus polyphemus | reverse complement strand
TGTTATTACTAACTGTTACTCACTAATCACACAGGGTTCCGGCTGTTATTACTAACTGTTACTCACTAATCACACAGGTTTCCGGCTGTTATTACTAACTGTTACTCACTAATCACACAGAATTCCGGCTGTTTTTACTAACTGTTACTCACTAATCACATAGGGTTTCGGCTGTTATTACTAACCCCTTCTCACTATTCACACAGGGTTCCGGCTGTTATTATTAACTGTTACTCACTAATCACACAGGGTTCCGGCTGTTATTACTAACTGTTACTCACTAATCACATAGGGTTTCGGCTGTTATTACTAACCCCTT
>NW_013721560.1:0-319 GCF_000517525.1 Limulus polyphemus | reverse complement strand
TCGGTAGTGATAATCTACAAGCCACATTGTTACCATGTGATCGGTATTGATATGGCTTGTAAATCAGCGTTACCATGTGATCAGTATTAATGTGGCTTGTAGATTATTGTTACCATGTGATTCGTATTGATGTGGCTTGTAGATTATTGTTACCATGTGATCCGTATTAATGTGGCTTGTAGATCAGTGTTACCATGTGATCCATATTGATGTGGCTTGTAGATCAGTTTTACCATGTGATCCGTATTGATGTGGCTTGTAGATCAGTGTTACCATGTGATCCATATTGATGTGGCTTGTAGATCAGTATTACCATGTG
>NW_013721559.1:0-319 GCF_000517525.1 Limulus polyphemus | reverse complement strand
GTTAGTCATTATTATTATTATTGTTAGCCATTATTATTATTGTTAGCCATTATTATTATCATTATTGTTAGCCATTATTATTATTATTATTGTTAGCCATTATTATTATTATTGTTATTATTTTTGTTAGCCATTATTATTATCATTATTGTTAGTCATTATTATTATTATTATTGTTAGCCATTATTATTATTATTGTTATTATTTTTGTTAGCCATTATTATTATTGTTAGCCATTATTATTATTATTGTTAGCCATTATCATTATTATTATTGTTAGCCATTATTATTATTATCATTAGCCATTATTATTATTATT
>NW_013721558.1:0-319 GCF_000517525.1 Limulus polyphemus | reverse complement strand
TACGTGATAGAAGGTTAATAATCATTACTAGTACGTGATAGAAGGTTAAATAATCATTACTAGTACGTGATAGAAGGTTAAATAATCATTACTAGTACGTGACAGAAGGTTAAATAATCATTACTGGTACGTGATAGAAGGTTAAATAGTCATTACTAGTACGTGATAGAAGGTTAAATAATCACTACTGGTACGTGATAGAAGGTTAAATAATTATTACTAGTACGTGATAGAAGGTTAAATAATCATTACTAGTACGTGATAGAAGGTTAACGAATCATTATTAGTACGTGATAGAAGGTTAAATAATCATTACTGG
>NW_013721557.1:0-319 GCF_000517525.1 Limulus polyphemus | reverse complement strand
TACCTTAATACGATAATGGAGGTAAACTATTACCCTATATATTACCTTAATACGATAATGGAGTTAAACTATTACCCTATATATTACCTTAATACGATAATAGAGTTAAAATGTATATATTTTAATTACACGTTGAAAGTGAATTATAATTAATTTATCACAAACGATATATGTATATATCCAACACAGGGGAAGTGTTTTAAGAAATATCATTTGTTTTCAAAACGTTATGATAGTCTCGGTATGAAATTATAAGGTTAATTTAGAAGTAATTTTATTAACTACAATTATATCAACGATAGCTGAGATGATCTGTATT
>NW_013721556.1:0-319 GCF_000517525.1 Limulus polyphemus | reverse complement strand
ATATATGGTGTATAAAAACTTCTGATTAAAATTTCACAACGATATATATATATGGTAAATAAAAACTTGTGATTAAACATTCTCAGCGATGTACATATACATGGTAAATATATGTATCGTTGTAAATGTTTACTCAGTGGTTTTGACGTACCATTTGTATATATATCGATTTGAATTTTTAAACAGAAGTTTTATTTACCAATATATATATATACAAATATATGGTAAATAAAAACTTCTAGTTTAAAAATTCACATCGATATATATATATAATAAATAAAACTCCTGATTAAACATTCACAACGATATATATATATAT
>NW_013721555.1:0-319 GCF_000517525.1 Limulus polyphemus | reverse complement strand
GAAGTTGTGACTAAATATCGCGATCACTTACAGTACTTTGTTTGAAGAAGTTGTGACTAAATATTTTGCTTGAAGAAGTTTTGACAAAATATCTCGACCACTTACAGTACTTTGCTTGAAGAAGTTGTGAAAAGTTGTGACTAAATATCTCGACCACTTACAGTACCTTGCTTGAAGAAGTTGTGACTAAATATCGCAACCACTTACAGTACCTTGCTTGAATAAAGTTGTGACTAAATATCTCGACCACTTACAGTACTTTGCTTGAATAAAGTTGTGACTAAGTATCTCGACCGCTTACAGTACCTTGCTTGAAGAA
>NW_013721554.1:0-319 GCF_000517525.1 Limulus polyphemus | reverse complement strand
AAACCAAAAAAAACCACATTTATGTACCATTAATACGAAATCCAAAAAACCAAATTATGTACTATTAATATGAACCAAAAAACCACAATTATGTACCATTAATACGAAATCCAAAAAACCAAATTATGTACTATTAATATGAACCAAAAAACCAAATTATGTCCTATTAATATGAACCAAAAAACCAAAGTATGTCCTATTAATATGAATCAAAAAACCAAATTATGTATTATTAATATGAACCAAAAAGCCACAATTATGTACCATTAATACGAAATCAAAAACCACAATTATGTAGCATTAATACGAAACCAAAAGT
>NW_013721553.1:0-319 GCF_000517525.1 Limulus polyphemus | reverse complement strand
GAAGTATTATTAAACACTACAGTAACGTCCAGGTAATATATACAATGTTAAATATAGAAGTATTATTAAACACTACAGTAACGTACAGGTAATATATACAATGTTAAATATAGAAGTATTATTAAACACTACAGTAACGTCCAGGTAATATATACAATGTTAAATATAGAAGTATTATTAAACACTACAGTAACGTCCAGGTAATATATACAATGTTAAATATAGAAGTATTATTAAACACTACAGTAACGTACAGGTAATATGTACAATGTTAGATATAGAAGTATTATTAAACACTACAGTAACGTACAGGTAATAT
>NW_013721552.1:0-319 GCF_000517525.1 Limulus polyphemus | reverse complement strand
CTACTAGCTCAGACCTCTTATCTGTAAAGACATGGGGTCAGTTCTACTAGATGAGATTGGTTATTATCTGTAAAGACACGGGGCCAGTTCTACTAGCTCAGACCTGTTATTATCTGTAAAGATGGGGTCACTCCTACTAGCTCAGACCCTTTATCTATAAAGACATGGACTCTCCCCCCCCCCTACACACACACACGTAATTTAAGAAATACTATCAAATCAGTAAAAACTTGACACACTGATACAGGATGTTTGTTTGTTTTGAATTTCACGCAAAGCTACACGAGGGCTATCTGCACTGGCCATCCCTAATTTAGCA
>NW_013721551.1:0-319 GCF_000517525.1 Limulus polyphemus | reverse complement strand
GTTTTGTAACACGTTAAAAGAGCCTACCTTCGATATACGGGCTGAAACACATCGATGAAAGGGAATGACAACTGGAGTTCGTCATTTTGATCAGCAGAGCAATGATTTCTATACCAAAACTCCTAGGATCTACAGAACATATCGTTCAAACTCAAATTTAAAAAATACTCATTTCGTCGTTGTCGCACCCACAGTATCCGTCTTCCGATCTGCAAAATATTAACTTCCGATTTCCTATTCAACTAAAACAGTGCTTCACGTCCTTTATTTAACCCTGTAAATTCTGACGTCATCGTACCATGAATCATTTACAAAATGT
>NW_013721550.1:0-319 GCF_000517525.1 Limulus polyphemus | reverse complement strand
AATCTTACTAAACAACACTGTCAACAGGAGTGTGTTATTCTATAAATCAGATACTCCAGAAACTAATCTTACTAAACAACACTGTCAACAGGAGTGTGTTATTCTATAAATCAGATATTACAGAAACCAATCTTGCTAAACAACACTGTCAACAGGAGTGTGTTATTCTATAAATCAAATATTCCAGAACCTAATCTTACTAAACAACACTGTCAACAGGAGTGTGTTATTCTATAAATCAGATATTACAGAAACCGATCTTACTAAACAACACTGTCAGCAGGAGTGTGTTATTCTATAAATCAAATATTCCAGAAAC
>NW_013721549.1:0-319 GCF_000517525.1 Limulus polyphemus | reverse complement strand
TAGTGTTTTACGCTTTGACGTGACAGTCACTTCAGTCTAACACAATAATGGTGTTTTAGGCTTTGAAGTGACAGTTACTTCAGTCTAACACAATAATAGTGTTTTATGCTTTGACGTGACAGTCACTACAGTCTAACACAATAATGGTGTTTTACGCTCTGCCGTGACAGTCACTTCTGTACTTATGCATACATAAGGTGGTTATTTGTTACCGTAGATGGGTGTGTAGTTATGGATACATAAAGCGGTTATTTGTTACCGTAGATCGGATGTGTAGTTATGGATACATAAAGTGGTTATTTGTTACCGTAGACCGGAT
>NW_013721548.1:0-319 GCF_000517525.1 Limulus polyphemus | reverse complement strand
CCATTATTTATCACTCATCTCAACATTTTATCACCTCATTTATCAATCATCTCAACATTTTGTCATCCCATTATTTATTAGTCATCTCAACACTTTATCATCTCCTTATTTATCAGTCATCTCAACATTTTATCATCCCATTATTTAACAGTAATTTCAACATTTTATCATATCATTATTTATCAGTCATCTCAACATTTTATCATCTCATTATTTCTTCGTCATCTCAACATCTTATCATATCATTTAACAGTCATCTCGACATTTTGTCATCTCATTATTTATCAGTTATCTCAACATTTTATCATCCCATTATTTT
>NW_013721547.1:0-319 GCF_000517525.1 Limulus polyphemus | reverse complement strand
GGAGCACATTACACCATACATTATAATCTTTATACATATAACTTCTCTACTCTACAGGTGTACAACAACGACCAGACGTTGAGGAGCACATTACACCATACATTATAATATTTATACATATAGCTTCTCTACTATACAGGTGTACCAACAACGACCGGACGTTGAGGAGCACATTACATTATACATTATAATCTTTATACATATAGCTTCTCAACTGTACAGGTGTACAATAACGACCAGACGTTGAGGAGCACATTACACCATACATTATAATCTTTATACATATAACTTCTCTACTCTACAGGTGTACAATAGCGAC
>NW_013721546.1:0-319 GCF_000517525.1 Limulus polyphemus | reverse complement strand
AAACATCATTAATACGTCTACATGTAGCTATATGCAAACATTATCAATACGTCTACATGTAGCTATACACAAACATCATCAATACGTCTACATGTAGCTATATGCAAACATCATCAATACGTCTACATGTAGCTATATACAAACATCATTAATACGTCTACATGTAGCTATATGCAAACATTATTAATACGTCTACATGTAGCTATATGCAAACATCATCAATACGTCTACATGTAGCTATATGCAAACATCATTAATACGTCTACATGTAGCTATATGCAAACATCATTAATACATCTACATGTAGCTATATGCAAAC
>NW_013721545.1:0-319 GCF_000517525.1 Limulus polyphemus | reverse complement strand
AACTTGTGTTACAACAAGGTGTTCAGTTGGTTGTAATATAGTCTAAAGTAAGAGACACTAGATCATATCATCAACTTGTGTTACAACATGGTGTTCAGCTGGTTATAATATAGTTTAAACTAATAATTGTAAAAGTAAGAAAACATTGTACATGCTAAGTAGAACAAGTAGTGAGAATATGGAAACTTTAATTTTGTCATCAAAACTACACTAAGTAACATAAACCACAACACAGATCCTTTGTTGGTTATATCATAATTGTTTAATACCTTGCATCAAAACTACACTATGTAACATAAACCACAACACTGATCCCTTG
>NW_013721544.1:0-319 GCF_000517525.1 Limulus polyphemus | reverse complement strand
GAGGACATCAGCCGTTAGACGTTACGAGCTATAAGCCTTCTACTATATGTGGTATGATAACATCAGCAGTTAGACGTTACGAGCTATAAGCCTCCTACTATATGTGGTATGGTGACATCAGCAGTTAGACGTTACGAGCTATAAGCCTTCTACTATATGTGGTATGATGACATCAGCAGTTAGACGTTACGAGCTATAAGCCTCCTACTATATGTGGTATTATGACATCAGCAGTTAGACGTTACGAGCTATAAGCCTGGTACTATATGTGGTATGATGACATCAGCAGTTAGACGTTACCAGCTATAAGCCTCCTACT
>NW_013721543.1:0-319 GCF_000517525.1 Limulus polyphemus | reverse complement strand
GCTGATTTTTCCAAGCCCTTTCCCATGGCTGTGGTTTCGCTAGTATACGAATTTGGGAAAATCGGGATATTTCTCTAAGACTTTGTAACTGTCATTGCTACGGTGGAGGAACTGTGGCCAGAAGCTACTCAACTATCAAGATTTTTCTTATTTATTGAAGCATTCTTAAGCTTTTGTTATTGTGGTTCTTTCATTAAACGTAAACTAACTTATAACTACCTACTGGTTTTGTTAATGCAATAGTTTGATAATTACTTTAGATGGTTCAATATGAAAACTAACTTTGCCTTTAAAATTTTAATGTCGGGAATAACAGATA
>NW_013721542.1:0-319 GCF_000517525.1 Limulus polyphemus | reverse complement strand
AAATTAACCAACGATCAGAGACGTGACAATATCGTTTCAGCAAAGCCACTCCATGACATCTTCTGACATCATACTTGCCCAGTCGCCTTTGTACCAGTTCTGACTTTGGGAGAATCTTTCATATCTATCCAGGAAAGCATCCAGATGATCTTTCTGGGTCCTATTGTTCCATCTTCTAAACCAATTATATTAAGAAGAAGAATAATTATAAAAGGGTCGTTTTGAGCGGATTTTTTATTTGTTTGTAAGTCTAACATGAGTGCTTTTTAAAATTAATTTTACACGTGTACATTCTTAGCAGTCAATAGTAACGGTTTTA
>NW_013721541.1:0-319 GCF_000517525.1 Limulus polyphemus | reverse complement strand
GTTACATACTAAGGTTTTACAGGTTTTATCTATAATTTATAATTACATACTAAGTTTTTACAGGTTTCATCTATAATTTATAGTTACTAAGGTTTTACAGGTTTCATCTATAATGTATAATTACATACTAAGGTTTTACAGGTTTTATCTATAATTTATAATTACATACTAAGTTTTTACAGGTTTCATCTATAATTTATAGTTACTAAGGTTTTACAGGTTTCATCTATAATGTATAGTTACATACTAAGGTTTTACTGGTTTCATCTATAATTTATAGTTACTAAGGTTTTACAGGTTTCATCTATAATGTGTAGTT
>NW_013721540.1:0-319 GCF_000517525.1 Limulus polyphemus | reverse complement strand
GGTATGTTATCTTCTTTATTTATAGTTCTATTTAGTAACACTATTGGTTATATAATGTTTTTAGGTTCCTTATGTAAGGTATGTTATCTCGTTTATTTATTGTTTCTTTCAGTAATACTATTGGTTATATAGTGTTTGTAGGTTCCCTATAAAAGGTATGTTATCTCGTTTATTTATTGTTCCTTTCAGTATTACTATATGGTTATATAGTGTTTGTAGGTTCCCTATAAAAGGTATGTTATCTCGTTTATTTATTGTTCCTTTCAGTATTACTATATGGTTATATAATGTTTCTAGGTTCCCTATACAAGGTATGTTG
>NW_013721539.1:0-319 GCF_000517525.1 Limulus polyphemus | reverse complement strand
CTTATTAAAACAGTAAGAGAAAGTTTTGATTTGACGTGGGTTTGGTTTCTCTAAACGCTACAAAGAGGGTAAATAATAAGTTATTAGTCATCGTTTCCTTCTATTTTAAACTACTCGCAAAGCACTGTATGTAATTAACATCTCCCTACCCAGAGATATTGGAATATCATGCGTAATAAACTCTGTGTGTAGGATGACATAATCCAGAACTCTCAACATTCAAGGCCTGGAATATGTCAAGTCTAACAATCAGTAGGGAGCGAATATCGTTAAAGAACGCTAATACAAGAATACTGTTATTTTTCGTCTTTCTCACTTC
>NW_013721538.1:0-319 GCF_000517525.1 Limulus polyphemus | reverse complement strand
GAATTTTCCAATAATATAAACTAAATGTTTTTTTTACTTGTATATTTTACTGCTTTTAATATTAATGTCTCAGTTAGAAACATTTAACCATTCCAAAGTTAGAATATGAATATATCACATTGCTAAGTGAAAACGTTTGACATTTTAGTAACATTTTTGCCTTTTTCTTATTTCAACAATATTTAGAGCAGGTAAATAATACATTACTGTCCCCTTTATATGCAGTGTCGTAGGATAATTGCACACAAAGTATGACTACTATATACACAGTACACTGTCGTAGTTCAACTGACATCTTAGTAAGGTTAGAAGAGATAAG
>NW_013721537.1:0-319 GCF_000517525.1 Limulus polyphemus | reverse complement strand
ACCAACGTATTGGACAGTAGACTTACTACCTTCCTATAACATGACGCAACACAACGCTGCAACATTTGGACAAGAGAGTTACTTAGCTGGTTTTATGTTACATAGTTATTCGTGCAACTCCCCAATGAAGGACTTCAGACTATGAAACCATAACGACGTTACTAGAAAATCAAATCACTGACCTTCTTGTTATTTCAAATTTAATATGAGTCACTTATTTTAAGATGGAACCAGGATTAAAAACGATACAGAATTATTATGTTGATCGGTATAACAATAACTTTTGGTGGGGCTTAAGGAAATTCGCATTAGTTAGAAG
>NW_013721536.1:0-319 GCF_000517525.1 Limulus polyphemus | reverse complement strand
AGAACTAGCGGTGTGATCCAACAATGAACAAAGGAGAAGTGTGACTCATCCATCACCCGGAACTAGCAGTGTGATCCAACAATGAACAAGTGAGAAATGTGATTCATCCATCACCCAGAACTAGCGGTGTGATCCGACAATGAACAAGTGAGAAGTGTGACTCATCCACCACCCAGAACTAGAGGTGTGATCCAACAATGAATAAGTGAGAAGTGTGACTCATCCATCACCCAGAACTAGCGATGTGATCTAACATTGAATAAGTGAGAAGTGTGACTCATCCATCACCCAGAACTAGCGGTGTGATCCAACAATGAAC
>NW_013721535.1:0-319 GCF_000517525.1 Limulus polyphemus | reverse complement strand
GACAGTTACATCAAGAATACAAGAACGATGGTATATGTGTGACAGTTACATCAAGAATACAAGAACGATGGTATATGTGTGACAGTTACATCAAGAATACAAGAACGATGGTATATGTGTGACAGTTACATCAAGAATACAAGAACGATGGTATATGTGTGACAGTTACACAAGAATACAAGAAGGGTGGTATATGTGTGACAGTTACATCAAGAATACAAGAAGGGTGGTATATGTGTGACAGTTACATCAAGAATACAAGAAGGGTGGTATATGTGTGACAGTTACAAGAAGGGTGGTATATGTGCGACAGTTACAA
>NW_013721534.1:0-319 GCF_000517525.1 Limulus polyphemus | reverse complement strand
TATATTCGTGTGTGTATGATCAAAACCCTGTTAACCTTTTGTATATATCGAAACTCCGTGGTATATATATATATATATTCTTCCAATAGAACCTAAAAATATATAATATATATATGTTATACGGTTTATACAACAGACAATATTGGATAAAATACCCTTGTTTCAAGAACATACTTTCAGTGTGGATTTCTAATATACCTTATGAACACTTACAATGTTCATGTTAATATTTGTTCTAAAATTAACTTTGAAATGAGATTTTATCACAAACAACCGAAATACTGTTTTAATATTTGGTATTTTCATCCGAAATGGCACC
>NW_013721533.1:0-319 GCF_000517525.1 Limulus polyphemus | reverse complement strand
CGCACACGAGAACATCTATCCACTTATCTATAAAACTTACTAAACTCGATCCACTTATCTATAAAACTTACTAAACTCGATCCATTTATCTGTAAAACTTACTAAACTCGATCCACTTATCTATAAAACTTACTAAATTCGATCCACTTATCTATAAAACTTACTAAACTCGATCCACTTTTCTATAAAACTTACTAAACCCGAATCACTTATCTGTAAAACTTACTAAACTCGATCCACTTATCTGTAAAACTTACTAAACTCGATCCACTTATCTATAAAACTTACTAAACTCGATCCACTTATCTATAAAACTTAC
>NW_013721532.1:0-319 GCF_000517525.1 Limulus polyphemus | reverse complement strand
CTGGTTATTAACACTATGTAATCCATTGTTGACTGATTATTAACACTATGTAATCCATTGTTGACTGATTATTAACACTATGTAATCCATAGTCAACTGGTTATTAACACTATGTAATCCATTGTTGACTGATTATTAACACTATGTAATCCATTGTTGACTGATTATTAACACTATGTAATCCATTGTTGACTGATTATTAACACTATGTAATCCATTGTTGACTGATTATTAACACTATGTAATCCATAGTCAACTGGTTATTAACACTATGTAATCCATTGTTGACTGATTATTAACACTATGTAATCCATTGTTG
>NW_013721531.1:0-319 GCF_000517525.1 Limulus polyphemus | reverse complement strand
ACTGTAACTGTTAAAGATTGTCCAGTGCTTACATGCTGTAACTGTTAAAGATGATCCAGTGCTTACATGCTGTAACTGTTAAAGATGGTCCAGTGCTTACATGCTGTAACTGTTAAAGATGGTCCAGTGCTTACATGCTGTAACTGTTAAAGATGGTCCAGTGCTTACATGCTGTAAATGTAAAAAATGATCCACTGCTTATACACTGTAACTGTTAAAGATTGTTCAGTGTTTACATGCTGTAACTGTTAAAGATGGTACAGTGCTTACATGCTGTAAATGTAAAATATGATCCACTGCTTATACACTGTAACTGTTG
>NW_013721530.1:0-319 GCF_000517525.1 Limulus polyphemus | reverse complement strand
TATAGCTTAATTTAACAAAGATGTTTTAATTTCAGTCATACCGACAGCTTAATTTAACAAAGATGTTCTAATTTCAGTCATGCCGATAGCCTAATTTAACAAAGATGTTTTAATTTCAGTCATACCTATAGCTTAATTTAACAAAGATGTTTTAATTTCAGTCATACCGATAGATTAATGTACCCATGGTGTCTTAATTCCAGTCATACCAATAGCTTAGTGTAACCAGTGTCTTAATTCCAGTCACACAGACAGCCTAGTATGACCAAGCTGTCTTAATTCCAGTCACACAGACAGCCTAGTATGACCAAGCTGTCTT
>NW_013721529.1:0-319 GCF_000517525.1 Limulus polyphemus | reverse complement strand
GGTGAAGTTAGAAGGTATTGGTTCTGTAAATATCCCATTAACGTGGGTCTAGTGCTTCAGGGTACTTGTTCCATCCTGGATTAACCATTCCAATTTCAATGACCCTAAATGTAATCCAAAATTAGAGAAACTAATATGAAAAATATACATTACCATTAAATTATAAAAAATAAAACATATGTTCACGTATCAACCTACTTGAATTTGTTTTAAAAAAAGGAGGCGAACAAGAAATAAAAAATAAGTATGAGTAGGTATGGCAATAACAAAAACTACAGAAACGATGTAGGGATGAATAAATAAAAATCCCTACACAAGT
>NW_013721528.1:0-319 GCF_000517525.1 Limulus polyphemus | reverse complement strand
ATATATATATATATAGAACTCAGAGCTTGACATTAAATTATTTGTATACTAATAAGCTTCCATTTTTCTTGCTCGTGGAAAACGTGATTACATTCTTCTTGTTCAGTTTTCAAAACACGTTAGCATCTTAACGTGTATGGCAAACAAACTCATGGCATTAATTTTTTTCTTCTTTTTTTTTTCTTTTACGATAACTTAAAAACAGTTTTTTTTATCAGAAAATAAATAAAACTTTTATTTTCAAGTATAGATAGCAATGGCAAAAATCTCTTGAACGCTGTCTTGTGTTAGGTATATCTACCAGAGTTTCACGGATTTC
>NW_013721527.1:0-319 GCF_000517525.1 Limulus polyphemus | reverse complement strand
ACACGAGCATAGAGACTCGCACATTGTTCATGACTGCAACTGGTCTCTAGTCTTAACGTGTACACGAGCATACAGACTCGCACATTGTTCATTACTGGAACTGGTCTCTAGTCTTAACGTGTACACGAGCATACAGACTCGCACATTGTTCATTACTGGAACTGGTCTCTAGTCTTAACGTGTACACGAGCATACAGACTCGCACATTGTTCATTACTGGAACTGGTCTCTAGTCTTAACGTGTACACGAGCATACAGACTCGCACATTGTTCATTACTGCAACTGGTCTCTAGTCTTAACGTGTACACGAGCATACAG
>NW_013721526.1:0-319 GCF_000517525.1 Limulus polyphemus | reverse complement strand
CATAGAGTGAATGGTGTGTTGACAATACGCAACATTTTAACTGTTGAGATTTTAAAGTGATCTTGATCATAGAGTGAATGATGTGTGACAATACGTAATTTACAAGTTTTATGGAATGTTCACTATTTATCAAGTGCAATCATATTTCAGTTAACAAGGAAATCCGAATGCAATATTTTTTGATGATGCCGAGTAAGACATGACTCGTATTAATTATTATGACGAGTAAGACATGACTTGTATTAATTATGATGCCGAGTAAGACATGACTCGTATCAATTATGATGCCGAGTAAGACATGACTCGTATTAATTATGAT
>NW_013721525.1:0-319 GCF_000517525.1 Limulus polyphemus | reverse complement strand
CTTGTGACATAGATCCTTAACGGAAGTAATATCTACAAGTCATTTATAGAATAATAATAATTTCAACAGAAGGAATACAAATTATTCTTTGGGCATATTGTGAACATCAAGGCGACTGTACAATGACATGCATTATTCCCAGGTACACCTTTTATGTAGTTTCTGCAAGTAACTGTCAGTTCACTGTGGAAATGTAATACGGAGTAAATCTGAATTCTGACTAAGTTTACTCAAAAAAGAGACTTAATTCAGTGTTCTAAGTAAAAATCCTTTTTTATTCTCAAAAACACAATCAAAACCATTAGTGCAATGGATAGAG
>NW_013721524.1:0-319 GCF_000517525.1 Limulus polyphemus | reverse complement strand
TATTGTTAAAACCCATATGAACGTAAACAGTCCTGAAGCAAAGAAATATTGTTAAAACCCATATGAACGTAAACAGTCCTGAAGCAAAGAAATGTTGTTAAAACGTATATGAACACAAACAGTCCTGAAGCAAAGAAGTATTGTTAAAACTTATATGAACGTAAACAATCCTGACGCAAAGAAATATTGTTAAAACCTATATGAACATAAATAATTTTGATGCAAAGAAATATTGTTAAAACCTATATGAACATAAATAATCCTGACGCAAAGAAGTATTGTTAAAACTTATATGAACATAAACAATCCTGATGCAAAG
>NW_013721523.1:0-319 GCF_000517525.1 Limulus polyphemus | reverse complement strand
TTGTGAAGAAAACACATTTTTAGTCTTCAGATAACGATACGAGATATGTAATTATGACGTCAAAAAACAACAACAACAACTTGGGAATTCATGTGAATTACGATACTGAGTTAGGACGTGAGTTTATTAACAATCACAACATTGACAGTCTGGAGACAAACCAAATATGTTCCACAGGTGGTTTTCTCCAAGGTTGTTTAATCATAGTAATAGAGAGTTAAGTTGATGACAGATAAGTATAAAACCTGAGGATGTCTAACTCATTCTGTATCTACCAGTCACCAAGGTTACAGTGTTCTACAAGTGGACATCTGTACGG
>NW_013721522.1:0-319 GCF_000517525.1 Limulus polyphemus | reverse complement strand
TGAAGGTTGATTGGTATTTTAACACCTGTGCCTTGTGAAGGTTGATTGGTATTTTAACACCTGTGCCTTGTGAAGGTTGATTGGTATTTTAACACCTGTGCCTTGTGAAGGTTGATTGGTATTTTAACACCTGTGCCTTGTGAAGGTTGATTGCTAATTTTGATACTTTTTGCAGTACTTTAATCTTTAGATAAGATTTTGGGTTTGCAATCCAGTCTAGCTGATAAACTCGGGTATGGAATGAAAGGCTTTGATTGGTGCAGATTACAAGAGACCTGGAATATGTGGATGGAATGCTATCTTGCAATCTACTACTATT
>NW_013721521.1:0-319 GCF_000517525.1 Limulus polyphemus | reverse complement strand
GGTTTATGATTACTGTGAAAAAAAAAGTCCACCTGATACAATATATGGACCCACGGACCACCAACAATGTCGCGTATAAACCATAAAAATATATACGGATTTCCAGCCCAAAATAATAGAGTGAATATCCTAAAGTCATTTGGATTTTGACATAGTAGCAGCAACGTATTCAAAGTTTTGAATATATAAACTACATTACTCTAAAAATAAGCATTATCAAACACCTTTATTCATTTCAAACAAAACTGTTTTATTTGAAGTGAATACATTACACAACGCATACCGGTGTCGGTATGTACATATAATACATTACACAACG
>NW_013721520.1:0-319 GCF_000517525.1 Limulus polyphemus | reverse complement strand
CAACGTTTCTAAATGTCCTTGTTCGTTAGTCTATAGGAGATCCATGTATATTTGTTAAAACCAACTTTTCTAAATGTTCTTGTTCGTTAGTCCATAGGAGTTACTTATATCTTTGTTAAAACCAATGTTTCTAAATGTTTTTGTTCGTTGGTCTATAGGAGATCCATGTATATTTGTTAAAACCAACGTTTCTAAATGTTCTTGTTCGTTAGTCCATAGGAGTTACTTATATCTTTGTTAAAACCAATGTTTCTAAATGTCTTTGTTCGTTAGTCTATAGGAAATCCGTGTATATTTGTTAAAACCATTGTTTCTAAAT
>NW_013721519.1:0-319 GCF_000517525.1 Limulus polyphemus | reverse complement strand
ATTGGATAACTATTTATTTATGAGTTGTTGTTTTTTAGTACGTGCCTTAACAATTCCTCATAAACTTCCAAAACAACAGCGATACGATCTGAAAAAGAAAACGAGTTTTTCTTTGATTGATAAGATTTCTCTGTTGTTAAATGTAGGAAGATTCGACGATGCTCTACTTCCCCTGTACATTGTATTGTTCGTCTCTTTTTTTTATTCTTTCTTTAAACGTCTCACCGAAAAGGTTGTCATTGATTTTAGAATGTTATTAAATTTGAGAAGTAAACAAGACTAGAGTTTAATATAGAAATATTCATCCTTCTTCTCACAA
>NW_013721518.1:0-319 GCF_000517525.1 Limulus polyphemus | reverse complement strand
TCAGTTGAATATACATAATAGAGAACTGATTGCACATCCAGCTAGTTGAATATACAACACATAAAACTGGTTACACATCCAGCTTGTTCAATACATAACAGAGAGAACCGGTTAACATCCAACCTGTTAAATATACTACATTTACGTCCTAGTTATACATTTAACGTGTTAAATATACAACACAGACATCCTGGTTATACATCCAATTTTTTGTATATACAACACAGAGTATATAAAGTTTAATGATTTCGAGAAACCTGTAGAATTCCTTGTATAGGTAGTTTATGGAGTAAATTATACAACACAGAGAATGAGGCGG
>NW_013721517.1:0-319 GCF_000517525.1 Limulus polyphemus | reverse complement strand
GAAAGTGTCTGCCTTACGAACCATGGTGCAAGTTGTGTGAAGGAAGAGCCAGGGTCCGATCTCGGAAAGGAGGAAGAAAGTGTCTGCCTTACGAACCATGGTGCAAAATTGTGTGAAGGAAGAGCCAGGGTCCGATCTCGAAAGGAGGAAGAAAGTGTCTGCCTTACGAACCATGGTGCAAAATTGTGTGAAGGAAGAGCCAGGGTCCGATCTCGGAAGGAGGAAGAAAGTGTCTGCCTTACGAACCATGGTGCAAAATTGTGTGAAGGAAGAGCTTGGGTACGATCTTGTAAGGAGAAAGAAAGTGTGTGTCTGCCTT
>NW_013721516.1:0-319 GCF_000517525.1 Limulus polyphemus | reverse complement strand
GGTCATTATAACAATACTTAGGTCACTATAACGATACTTGGGTCATTATAACGATACTTGGGTCATTATAACAATACTTGGGTCATTATAACAATACTTAGGTCACTATAACAATACTTAGGTCACTATAACGATACTTGGGTCATTATAACGATACTTGGGTCATTATAACAATACTTAGGTCATTATAACAATACTTAGGTCACTATAACGATACTTGGGTCATTATAACAATACTTGGGTCACTATAACGATACTTGGGTCATTATAACAATACTTAGGTCACTATAACGATACTTGGGGTCATTATAACAATACT
>NW_013721515.1:0-319 GCF_000517525.1 Limulus polyphemus | reverse complement strand
TCATATTTTTAGTCCTTCTAACAATAGATTTTGTCGACTATGATAACGGTCTTTTTAGTCCTTCTTACACTAGATTTTTTGATATTCAAAATGGTTTTTTAATACTTCTTACAATAGATTTGTCGACGTTGATAACATTCTTTTTAATTCTTCTTACACTAGATTTTTTCGACTTTGGTAACGGTTTTTAGTCCTTCTTACACTGGTTTTTGTCGACTATGATAACAGTCTTTTTAGTCCTTTAACCACTAGATCTTGTTGACTTTGGTAACGGTATTTTTAATCCTTCTTACACTAGATTTTGTCGACTTTTATAACG
>NW_013721514.1:0-319 GCF_000517525.1 Limulus polyphemus | reverse complement strand
AGATTTAGCTTTTGTTTTTATAAGTTATAAATAATCAATAAATTACAAATTTCGCTATTGTTTTTATAAGTTATAAATAATCAATAATTTACAGATTTAGCTATTGTTTTTATAAAAACAATAGCTAAATCTTATAAAAACAATAACTAAATCTGTAAATTATTGATTATTTATAACTTATAAAAACAATAGCGAAATTTGTAAATTATTGATTATTTATAACTTATAAAAACAAAAGCTAAATCTGTAAATTATTGATTATTTATAACCTATATAAACAATAGCTAAATCTGTAAATTATAAATAATCAATAATTTAC
>NW_013721513.1:0-319 GCF_000517525.1 Limulus polyphemus | reverse complement strand
GTGAATGTTTAATCACCATATATATATAGATATATATCGATGTGATTTTTAAACAGAAGTTTTTATTTACCATATATATGTATATATATACATATCGCTGTAAATGTTTACTCAGAAGTTTTTTACCATATATATATCTATATATCGTTGTGAATTTTAAATCAGAAGTTTTTATTTACCATATATATATCGATATGAATGTTTAATCAGAACTTTTTATTTATTATACACATATCGATGTGAAAGTTTAATCAGAAGTTTTATTTTCCATGTATGTGTATATCGTTGTAAATGTTTAATCAGAAATTTTACTTTTACG
>NW_013721512.1:0-319 GCF_000517525.1 Limulus polyphemus | reverse complement strand
TAAGCGGAGGAAAAGAAACCAACAGGGATTCCCTTAGTAACGGCGAGCGAACGGGGAAAAGCCCAGCGCCGAATCCCGCGTCCTTAAGGGCGTATGGGAAATGTGGCGTTTGGGAGGCACTCTTCCGTTGGTGGTTTGTGGTGCAAGTCCCCCTGACTGGGGCTCTACCCCGGAGCGGGTGCAAGGTGGCGTTTGGGAGGCACTCTTCCGTTGGTGGTTTGTGGTGCAAGTCCCCCTGACTGGGGCTCTACCCCGGAGCGGGTGCAAGGCCCATAGATGCCACTGCCGCCGATGGAGGTCGCCTCTCCGGAGTCTACGT
>NW_013721511.1:0-319 GCF_000517525.1 Limulus polyphemus | reverse complement strand
TATGAGTTTTCTATTACAGGTTCTCTTCATTATTCTATTCAATACAGACCAGACTTTCTTCATCTATAACAAAATATGAGTTTTCTATTACAGGTTCTCTTCATTCTTCTATTCAATACAGACCAGACTTTCTTCATCTATAACAAAATATGAGTTTTCTATTGCAGGTTCTCTTCATTCTTCTATTCAATACAGACCAGACTTTCTTCATCCATAACAAAATATGAGTTTTGTATTACAGGTTCTCTTCATTATTCTATTCAATACAGACCAGACTTTCTACATCTATAACAAAATATGAGTTTTCTATTACAGGTTC
>NW_013721510.1:0-319 GCF_000517525.1 Limulus polyphemus | reverse complement strand
CAATAACGAGCTTTATTCAACCAAACACAGCGTAGACAGTTCACAACTTATCCACTACAGTAGTGAGTCAATAACGAGCTTTATTTAACCAAACACTACGTAGACAGTTCACAACTTATCCACTACAGTAGTGAGTCAATAGGGTACTTTATTCAACCAAACACAGCGTAGACAGTTCACAACTTATCCACTACTGTAGTGAGTCAATAACGAGCTTTATTTAACCAAACACTACGTAGACAGTTCACAACTTATCCACTACAGTAGTGAGTCGTTGAGTATTTTAACACAAGGTTATACCAGTTTTAAACACACAAGC
>NW_013721509.1:0-319 GCF_000517525.1 Limulus polyphemus | reverse complement strand
ATATCCAATGTGTTTTAAGGTATATACTAGATATCCAATGTGTTTTAAGGTATATACTAGATATCCAATGTGTTTTAAGATATATACTAGATATCCAATGTGTTTTAAGGTATATACTAGATATCCAATATGTTTTAAGGTATATACTAGATATCCATTGTGTTTTTAAGGTATATACTAGATATCCATTGTGTTTTTAAGGTATATACTAGATATCCATTGTGTTTTTAAGGTATATACTAGATATCCATTGTAGTTTTAAGGTATATACTAGATATCCATTGTGTTTTAAGGTATATACTAGATATCCATTGTGTTT
>NW_013721508.1:0-319 GCF_000517525.1 Limulus polyphemus | reverse complement strand
AGGTTTACTCAGGATTGAAAGGGGGCTTCAATCTTGGGATAAAGCTTGCTAAGGGTAAAGAGTTGATAAAGCCTGTACAATAGTATATGTATATGTCAGTAATGGTATTAGGTTTACTCAGGATTGAAAGGGGGTTTCAATCTTGGGATAAAGCTTGCTAAGGGTAAAGAGTTGATAAAGCCTGTGCAATAGTATATGTAGATGTCAGTAATGGTATTAGATATACTCAGGATTAAAAGGGGTTTAATCTTGAGATAAAACCTTCTCAGGATTAAGAGTTGATAAAGCCTGTACAATAGTATATGTAGGTGTAAGTAAT
>NW_013721507.1:0-319 GCF_000517525.1 Limulus polyphemus | reverse complement strand
GTCAGCTTGATACAGTTGGACAGGTAAACATGTTACATATAATGTGTCAGCTAGATACAGTTCAACAGGTAAACATGTTACATATAATGTGTCAGCTAGATACAGTTCAACAGGTAAACATGTTACATATGATGTGTCACCTGGATACAGTTCAACAGGTAAACATGTTACATA
Source organism: Limulus polyphemus (assembly GCF_000517525.1). NCBI lineage: Eukaryota > Metazoa > Arthropoda > Merostomata > Xiphosura > Limulidae > Limulus > Limulus polyphemus. The sequence continues at coordinate 145 of NW_013721507.1, read as the reverse complement.
TGATGTGTCACCTGGATACAGTTCAACAGGTAAACATGTTACATATGATGTGTCAGCTAGATACAGTTGAACATGTAAACATGTTATATGTCAGCTAGATACAGTTGAACAGGTAAACATATTACATATGATGTGTCAGCTAGAT
>NW_013721506.1:0-319 GCF_000517525.1 Limulus polyphemus | reverse complement strand
CGTTGCTTCAACAATTACTCCTGTCCACTATTCACCTAAACACAAGGTGTTGCTTCAACAATTACCCCTGTCCACTGATCAACTAAACACAACAAATGCTGCTTGTAAATGGAGTAGCAGAGGCAGATACTTTATACTACTTTTAGAGAATAATTAGAGATTTCCTGAAAATTAAAAATCGGCTTTCATTTTTCCTTTTCTTGGAATTGGGTGTGCAAGGACAGTCTTGAAGAACCAAATGGTCTCTTGTTGTGCACATGTTAAATGCCTACTCCTTTAATACGTTCTAGATTCTTCAATGACTAAAAAGGAAATACAT
>NW_013721505.1:0-319 GCF_000517525.1 Limulus polyphemus | reverse complement strand
ACGTATACATGGGAAATAAAAACTTCTGATTAAAGTTCACAACGATATATATATATAAAGTAAATAAAAACTTTTGATTAAACATTCACAACGATATACGTATACATGGTAAATAAAAACTTCTGATTAACGTTTACAACGATATATATATATATGATAAATAAAACCTCCTGAATAAACATTCATATCGATATATATATGGTAAATAAAAACTTCTGACTAAAAATTAACATCGATATATATATATATGGTAAATAAAAACTTCTGGTAAACATTTACAACAATACATATATATATGTATGGTAAATAAAAACTTCTG
>NW_013721504.1:0-319 GCF_000517525.1 Limulus polyphemus | reverse complement strand
GGTATACATATCAACTTGGCATCAAAACTTAAATAATAATCCACATTTTAATATTATATAGGTTTTAAGTTCTTAATTTTATAACGCAATATTTTTAAAAATCCTCAATTTCCCCTAGTATGAAAATTGTGACATTTGCTCTCTAGGTCTACTCTCTTCTCTAAATTATTTACCACCCCTCCAAGAAGTAACGATTTTAAAGTAAATTACTCATTATAAAATTGTAATTACTCAGGTAAAAAACAATTTTTATTGCTTTCAATCTTATTTGGTTACATTGCCATGAACTAGAAAATCAGACCCCTCTTGCTACACATCC
>NW_013721503.1:0-319 GCF_000517525.1 Limulus polyphemus | reverse complement strand
CATAGAGTGTACTTACAAGGTAGTTGATGATATAGAACTTATCATAGGGTGTACTTACAAGGTAGTTGATGATATAGAACTTATCATAGGGTGTACTTACAAGGTAGTTGATGATATAGAACTTATCATAAGGTGTACTTACAAGGTAGTTGATGATATAGAACTTATCATAGGGTGTACTTACAAGGTAGTTGATGATATAGAACTTATCATAGAGTGTACTTACAAGGTAGTTGATGATATAGAACTTATCATAGGGTGTACTTACAAGGTAGTTGATGATATAGAACTGATCATAGAGTGTACTTACAAGGTAGTT
>NW_013721502.1:0-319 GCF_000517525.1 Limulus polyphemus | reverse complement strand
AGTTACCGATTTTCTAACCACCATACTCATCTTTAGCCTTACTTGGTAAAACTACTTCATGAACAATTAGGTGTAACTCTAGTTACTAAATTTATAACCAACATACTTCTCTTTAGCCTTACTTGGTACAACTGCTCCATGAACACTTAGGTTTAACTCGAGTTACTGAATTTATAACCAACCTATTCGTCCTTAGCCTTACTTTGTAAAACTACTCCATGAACACCTAGGTGTAACTCTTGTTACAGATATTATAACCACTATACCCATCTTCAGTCTTACTTGGTACAACTACTCCATAAACACTTAAGTTTAACTA
>NW_013721501.1:0-319 GCF_000517525.1 Limulus polyphemus | reverse complement strand
GATCAAACTACAACGGTAACTACACAAAACAGAGGCTTCATATTACGATGAAACTACAACGGTAACAACACAAAACAGAGGCTTCCTATTACGATCAAACTACAACGGTAACTACACAAAACAGAGGCTTCCTATTACGATCAAACTACAACGGTACTACACAAAACAGAGGCTTCCTATTACGATCAAACTATAACGGTAACTACACAAAACAGAGGCTTCTTATTACGATGAAACTACAACGGTAACTACACCAAACAGAGGCTTCCTATTACGATGAAACTACAACGGTAACTACACAAAACAAAGGCTTCCTATT
>NW_013721500.1:0-319 GCF_000517525.1 Limulus polyphemus | reverse complement strand
AGATACAAAGTGGGAGTATTGTCCCCTTTTTACAGCTATGACATAAGCTAGATATTTAACTTTTGTTCAACATGAAAACAGATACAAAGTGGGAGTATTGTCCCCTTTGTTATAAGTTAGAGATAATATTATGTAATAAATTTGTGCTTTAAGAATCAGCTGTTGATATTGTCCTTTACGTAAAACGGTCTTACATTCTTTCAGGGCAACTGTATCATCTCTAGAAGATTTTGAAACAAAGCTAAACTTGGTGAGTTGAAACTGACCAGGTGCTTCTTAAGGTCCGTACTTCTGATGTAGGAAATCGATTCGGGTATCT
>NW_013721499.1:0-319 GCF_000517525.1 Limulus polyphemus | reverse complement strand
GTCAGCAGGGTATGATTTTACTACTTTATTTTTGTCAGTGATATCAACAAGGTATGGTTTTACTACTTTTGTCAATGTTGTCAACGAGGTATAATTTTACTACTTTATTTTTGTCAGTGTTGTAAGCAAGGTATGATTTTACTACTTTATTTTTGTCAGTGATATCAGAAAAGTATGGTTTTACTACTTTACATTTGCCAATGTTGTCAACAGGGTATGGTTTTACTACTTTATTTTTGTCAGTGATATCAACAGTATATGATTTTACTACTTTACTTGAGTCAGTGTTATCACCAAGATATGGTTTTACAACAAGGTA
>NW_013721498.1:0-319 GCF_000517525.1 Limulus polyphemus | reverse complement strand
AAAAACTACTGAGCCAAATAAAATTCAGTATATTTATACTGCCCTTAAATCGGTATGTTGGGAATATACCTATTATCTCCAGCTTAGATAGCCCTCGTGTAGGTTTGCGCGAAATTTGTAACAAACAAACTTAGAAATATATTCAGCAAGAGTCGATTAGGAGATCGTACTAAAAGCGGGGAATTTTGTTTAAATTGGAGACGAAAAAGTCTGATGTTGTCTAGATTCTAAAGCGTCTTAAAAAAGGAAATTTATTTAAAATTTATGGATGGAAGAGTTTTCATTTCGAAGGTATACAGCGGAAAGACTAGTCTTATCT
>NW_013721497.1:0-319 GCF_000517525.1 Limulus polyphemus | reverse complement strand
CCATAGCTGGAGTAGACGAAAGAAGGTCATACAGTAATCGACCAAATAAGTCCTACTATTCCATGTGTTGTAGCAGACTCTATTTCAGGATGGAACTCTTCAGGAAGAGATGTTGTATGGTGTGGCTGGTGTAATCTTTGCATTTAACAACACGTTTTCCAAATGTTTAATTCTGTCACTTATGTTTTTTCTTATCTCTTTTATATCTCGTTAGTGGTTTTCTTTACTTTGTTCATGTATTTTTATGCTTCTTCATTTTTGTATTTACGGCCTTTCTGTACTTCTTTAATAATCTCTGAATATCTCCAATAGCTTCATA
>NW_013721496.1:0-319 GCF_000517525.1 Limulus polyphemus | reverse complement strand
ATATACATCTACTTAGATCAGTAACCAAGTATATATACATCTACTTAGATCAGTAACTAGGAATATATACATCTACTTAGATCAGTAACCAAGAATATATACATTTACTTAGATCAGTAACTAGGAATATATACATCTACTTAGATCAGTAACCAGGAATATATACCTCTACTTAGATCAGTAACCAGGAATATATACATCTACTTAGATCAGTAACCAGGAATATATACATCTACTTAGATCAGTAACCAGGAATATATACATCTACTTAGATCAGTAACTAGGAATATATTCATCCACTTAGATCAGTAACCAAGTA
>NW_013721495.1:0-319 GCF_000517525.1 Limulus polyphemus | reverse complement strand
GTTACACAGGTAGCATATCAAGGTACGTTACAACAGGTAGCATATCAAGGTACGTTACCACAGGTAGTATATCAAGGTACGTTACAACAGGTAGCATATCAAGGAAAGTTACCACAGGTAGCATATCAAGGAAAGTTACCACAGGTAGCATATCAAGGTACGTTACCACAGGTAGTATATCAAGGTAGGTTACAACATGTAGCATATCAAGGTACGTTACCACAGGTAGTATATCAAGGTACGTTACAACAGGTAGCATATCAAGGTACGTTACAACATGTAGCATATCAAGGTACGTTACCACAGGTAGTATATCAAG
>NW_013721494.1:0-319 GCF_000517525.1 Limulus polyphemus | reverse complement strand
TAACGGAAAGCAACAATTATTTAAGATCAGTGATATTGAAATGATGAGTAATTGTTGTTCTTTTTTCTCCTATAATAACAATAATGACATTTCTCACACGTAACGGAAAGCAACAATTATTTAAAGATCAGTGATATTGAAATGATGAGTAATTGTTGTTCTTTTTTCTCCTATAATAACAATAATGACATTTATAAAATAGGAAAGAAAGAAAATTACTTAATTACTGCAATATCAATGATTGCATCACGTATTAATAGATAAATGGAATGTTTAAGATAAATGGGAAGTTTAAGAATCCCTTAATACTTACCTTAGG
>NW_013721493.1:0-319 GCF_000517525.1 Limulus polyphemus | reverse complement strand
TAGAGTTGACACACACAAACCAAAGTTAGTTCATCGTCTGAAGACTTGACACACATACCAAAAGTTAGTTATCTTCTGTAGAGTTGACACACATACCAAAAGTTAGTTATCTTCTGTAGAGTTGACACACAAACCAAAAGTTAGTTCATCATCTGTAGACTTGACACACATACCAAAAGTTAGTTCATTTTCTGTAGACTTGACACACAAACCAAAAGTTAGGTCATTGTCTGAAGACTTGACACACAAACCAAAAGACAGTTCATCTTCTGTAGACTTGAAACACATACCAAAAGTTAGTTCATCTTCTGTAGACTTG
>NW_013721492.1:0-319 GCF_000517525.1 Limulus polyphemus | reverse complement strand
CAAATAAAAAAAAGTTTGCCTTTATTAAAACTTTATGTTTACTTTGCTTTGCAATAGTTTAGTTTCGGTTTACTTCATAGACAACTATGAACACCTTTCAGCCACTTTGTTCTTTAGTACGGGTTTTATTCTTCGTTTTTGTGAGTTTCTTTATTTCAACTCCTAAAACCGTGTCATATACTGAACACTAATAACTGTTTTATACTCTGTACACTATTATAAATATTATTACTAAACTTTATTGCTTACTGTATTTGTTATTTTCTTAAATAAAGTTACATCTACGTGTAGTTTTATTAAATAAAGTTACGTCTACGTG
>NW_013721491.1:0-319 GCF_000517525.1 Limulus polyphemus | reverse complement strand
AGATTGCGAGAGGAATCCTAGCTCTTGTCACAGTTTCATCTAACAGTTAGTTTTCATTTTAGCACTTTCAAGTTGAGATCTATTCAAACGCTTCCAATCATACTCACAAAAAGACTGAGGGTATAAAATATGGGATGTTGAGAAAATATACATTTGAAGGTAAGGAAAACGAAGAAAAAATGTCTTGAAACAACTATAACACTACTTTTTTGCTAGTATTAAAACGGAAGAAAAGAAACGTAGATCAGATTTAGAAAAAAGTGAAATTAAACGGAAGACAGAGAATATGGAATAAATCAAAAGAAATTCTACAAAGAGT
>NW_013721490.1:0-319 GCF_000517525.1 Limulus polyphemus | reverse complement strand
TTTGTTTGTTGTTAATCATGAAGTTACACGATGGGCTATATTTTCTGTGCCCATCGCGAGTATCGAAAACAGATTTCTAGCGTAATAAGCCCTCAGACTTGCCGTTAAGCCACCGGTGGGGTGGGGGGAGGGCTCTTTCAAAAGTACCGTTAACGTAAAGCACCAAACTGATTAAAGTGAAAGAAAAATGTATTAACAAAAACTAATTAAATAGAACATTAAAAACGTGGATGGAAATCAGAGTGATAAAGTAATGTTTACGAAGTTCAGCAGTTTTTGTGAAGAAACTGTGTATTTCTTAAAGTCGTTATAAAATGTG
>NW_013721489.1:0-319 GCF_000517525.1 Limulus polyphemus | reverse complement strand
TTTAGTCTAAGTAGCTTAAATCTCCTAATATTGTACATCTATGTATATTTATTATTTTTACTTTATAAAACAGTATAAAATTAGCCTTTACAAAGTCACCTGTCTTGGCTTTGTTCAAATGTACCAGTATTTTGTAAAATACAGTCACATTTTGGTTATAATACATTACATTCTTATATACATAATTATTATTTACAAATAAGTTCTTAAATTTCATTTATTTTTCTTCACTTTGCTTCTACCATGAAAAGGAAGGTTTTCTCATGTAAACACTTTGCAAAGGGGGAAATTCTGAGCTTTTCATTGGTTATACACAGGT
>NW_013721488.1:0-319 GCF_000517525.1 Limulus polyphemus | reverse complement strand
TGTATTGTTTCACTATTACTTGTTACAAGTTTATCCTTGATGAGAAATGGGAAACAATAACTATTACTTGTTACAAGTTTATCCTTGACATTTCTCATGATAAACTTGTAACAAGTAATAGTGAAACAATTTTGATTAGAAGTGTATTATTTCACTATTACTTGTTACAAGTTTATCCTTGATGAGAAATGTATTGTTTCACTATTACTTGTTACAAGTTTATCCTTGATGAGAAATGTATTGTTTCACTATTACTTGTTACAAGTTTATCCTTGATTAGAAATGTATTGTTTCACTATTACTTGTTACAAGTGTATTC
>NW_013721487.1:0-319 GCF_000517525.1 Limulus polyphemus | reverse complement strand
CAGGTATTGATTTGAACTAGGTAATGTTGTCGGTTTGACATTTGTAGCATGTATAATAATAATAATACAAAAAAAATCTCCCATTTTTTAGTGGTTAATGTACCCCACAGTCCGAGGGGTACATTAGGGGTATAATCGTGACCTGAATTAAAATCAGAAAATAACTCTAGTGTTTAACATTAAACAGATGGTGGTCTAATAGGCAAGGATTAAATATTGTTACGACAGCGGAAGCCACGCGACGCTGGGAGCATGCGTGCTGTAGTTTCTAGAAGGATGATGACTTCTCGAGGAACCCCGCGAATGTCCCAGTGTTTGG
>NW_013721486.1:0-319 GCF_000517525.1 Limulus polyphemus | reverse complement strand
GGTTATATTAAGATCTCCTAGATAATTCTTATTCTGAGAATGGAAGGGTTATATTAAGATCTCCTAGATAATTCTTATTCTGAGGATGGAAGGGTTATATTAAGATCTCCTAGATAATTCTTATTCTGAGAATGGAAGGGTTATATTAAGATCTCCTAGATAATTCTTATTCTGAGAATGGAAGGGTTATATTAAGATCTCCTAGATAATTCTTATTCTGAGGATGGAATGGTTATATTAAGATCTCCTAGATAATTCTTATTCTGAGAATGGAAGGGTTATATTAAGATCTAGCTAATTCTTATTCTGAGGATGGAAG
>NW_013721485.1:0-319 GCF_000517525.1 Limulus polyphemus | reverse complement strand
AACTAGTATCAACCCTTCTTATCAGGATGAAGGACGAGTTATAGATAAAATAGTATCAACTCTTCTTATCAGGATGAAGGACGAGTTACAGATAAACTAGTATCAACTCTTCTTATCAGGATGAAGGACGAGTTATAGATAAAATAGTATCAACTCTTCTTATCAGGATGAAGGACGAGTTATAGATAAACTAATATCAACTCTTTTTATCAGGATGAAGGACGAGTTATAGATAAACTAGTATCAACTCTTCTTATCAGGATGAAGGACGAGTTATAGATAAACTAATATCAACTCTTCTTATCAGGATGAAGGACGA
>NW_013721484.1:0-319 GCF_000517525.1 Limulus polyphemus | reverse complement strand
GTAAATATAACTGTATTTTATATAATAGTGGATACACGGGGTTTTTATGACCTTATAATGTAATGTACAATGAAATGCTGTTGTAATATAACAGTATTTTATATAAAAAGTGAATAAACGGGGTCTTTATGACCCTATGATATATTGTACAATGAAATGCTGTTGTAAATATAACTGTATTTTATAGAAAAAGTGAATAAACGGAATCTTTAGGACTTTATGTTGTATTGTACAATGACATGCTGTTGTAATATAACAGAATTTTTTGCAAAAAGTGAAAACACTTGGTCTTTATGACCTTATGATGTATTGTACAATG
>NW_013721483.1:0-319 GCF_000517525.1 Limulus polyphemus | reverse complement strand
CCAGATGATCATCATGGGTAAGGTAGATGTAATAATGGCCGGAAGATCATTATGAGTGAGGTAGATGTAATAATGGCCAGATGATCATCATGAGTGAGGTAGATGTAATAATGGACAGATGATCATCATGGGTGAGGTAGATGTAATAATGGACAGATGATCATCATGGGTGAGGTAGATGTAATAATGGACAGATGATCATCATGGGTAAGGTAGATGTAATAATGGCCGGAAGATCATTATGAGTGAGGTAGATGTAATAATGGCCAGATGATCATCATGAGTGAGGTAGATGTAATAATTGACAGATGATCATCAT
>NW_013721482.1:0-319 GCF_000517525.1 Limulus polyphemus | reverse complement strand
TGTGTGTGTGTGTGTTGCTAAACATTGTCTTATTTCTCTTGTCTCTAGAGTGCAAGGAAGAAACATTAGTACTGATACATATTCAAGTCTCCTGGTGTCATATAGTGTGTGTGTGTGTGTTGCTAAACATTGTCTTATTTCTCTTGTCTCTAGAGTGCAAGGAAGAAACATTAGTACTGATACATATTCAAGTCTCCTGGTGTCATATAGTGTGTGTGTGTGTGTGTTGCTAAACATTGTCTTATTTCTCTTGTCTCTAGAGTGCAAGGAAGAAACATTAGTAGTGATACACGTTCAAGTCTCCTGGTGTCATATATTG
>NW_013721481.1:0-319 GCF_000517525.1 Limulus polyphemus | reverse complement strand
GGGGAAGTATGTAACCTAGATATTTATCATAAGCAAACTGGGGAAGTATGTAACCTAGATATCCATTATAAGCAAACTGAGAAGTATTTAACCTAGATATTTATAATAAGCAAACTGGGGAAGTATGTAACCTAGATATTCATCATAAGCAAACTGGGGAAGTATGTAACCTACATATCCATCATAAGCAAACTGGAGAAGTATGTAACCTACATATCCATCATAAGCAAACTGGGAAGTATGTAACCTAGATATTCATCATAAGCAAACTGGGAAGTATGTAACCTAGATATTCATCATAAGCAAACTGGTGAAGTAT
>NW_013721480.1:0-319 GCF_000517525.1 Limulus polyphemus | reverse complement strand
AGTTAATTCTTGACAACTAAAAGTAAGATTAATTTGTTTAGTTAATTCTTGACAACTAAAAGTAAGATTAATTTTTTTAGTTAATTTTTGACAACTAAAAGTAAGATTAATTTTAGTTAATTTTTGACAACTAAAAGTAAGATTAATTTGTTTAGTTAATTTCTGACAACTAAAGGTAAGATTAATTTGTTTAGTTAATTTTTGACAACTACAAGTAAGGTTAATTTGTTTAGTTATTTTTGACAACTAAAAGTAAGATTAATTTGTTTAGTTAATTTCTGACAACTAAAGGTAAGATTAATTTGTTTAGTTAATATTT
>NW_013721479.1:0-319 GCF_000517525.1 Limulus polyphemus | reverse complement strand
ATGGTAATCTTTATTATTGACATTAATTGGTTATGGTAATCTTTATTATTGATATTATTTTGTGTTGTTATTTAGTTTTATTATTGATATTATTTTGTGTTGTTATTTAGTTTTATTATTAATATTATTTTGTGTTGTTATTTAGCTTTATTATTGATATTATTTTATGCTGTTATTTATTTTTATTATTGATATTATTATATGTTGTTATTTAGTTTTATTATTGATATTATTTTGTGTTGTTATTTAGTTTTATTATTGATATTATTTTTTGTTGTTATTTAACTTTGTTATTGATATTTTTTGTGTTGTTATTTCG
>NW_013721478.1:0-319 GCF_000517525.1 Limulus polyphemus | reverse complement strand
GTTCGTAGTTCTAATTTGCTGAATTATATTGAATTATCCCTTGTTCGTAGTTACAATTTGCTGAATTAGATTGAATTATCCCTTGTTCGTAGTTGTAATTTGCTAAATTAGATTCAATTATCCCTTGTTCGTAGTTGCAATTTGCTGAATTATATTGAATTATCCCTTGTTCGTAGTTACAATTTGCTGAATTAGATTGAATTATCCCTTGTTCGTAGTTACAATTTGCTGAATTAGATTGAATTATCCCTTGTTCGTAGTTGCAATTTGCTGAATTAGATTGAATTATCCCTTGTTCGTAGTTACAATTTGCTGAATT
>NW_013721477.1:0-319 GCF_000517525.1 Limulus polyphemus | reverse complement strand
CAGGTGTTCCACATCCTGGCAAGAGATGCAGGTGTTCCACACTCTGACAGAAGATGCAGGTGTTTCACATCCTGGCAAGAGATGCAGGTGTTCCACACACTGACAGGAGATGCAGGTGTTCCATATCCTGGCAAGTGATGCAGGTGTTCCACATCCTGACAAGAGATGCAGGTATTCCACACTCTGGCAAGAGATGCAGGTATTCCACACTCTGGCAAGAGATGCAGGTATTCCACACCCTGGCAGGAGATGCAGGTGTTCCACACTCTGGCAAGTGATGCAGGTGTTCCACACCCTGACAGGAGATGCAGGTGTTCCA
>NW_013721476.1:0-319 GCF_000517525.1 Limulus polyphemus | reverse complement strand
ATAGCCTTTGAGATTTTGACAAAAATTAAAATTTCCCTTTTTGGGTTTTTTCGACGTATTTTAAAGCGAAATTAATTCTAGAACATCCGATTTCTAAGAAATAGAGAGATTTAACTATTTTTCTTGTCAAGTTGTAATATTTTTGAATATCGAAGGCTCAGAAAAGCAAATTTCTCTCTTTCTAGTTTGAATGTAAATTAATGAGAGTATGTATATCGAAGGTAGCCGTAATAAACTTTGAAATTTTATAATTTTAATAGTAATTTCCAATTTTGAATCCGTGGTCGTAAATTTCTTTTCCTCAGAAGAGTATAAAAGT
>NW_013721475.1:0-319 GCF_000517525.1 Limulus polyphemus | reverse complement strand
TAGGTCTTTTATTATAGATGGATATCGACTGGCATGCGTTTTATTATAGATGAATAGTGGCTGATAGGTCTTTTTACTATAGTATAGAGAGTGGCTGGTAGGCGTTTTATTACAGACATATAGTGGTTGGTAGGTCTTTCATTATATATGGATAGTGGCTGGTAGGTCTTTTATCACAGATGGATAGTGGCTGGTAGGTCTTTCATTTTTTATGGATAGTGGCTGGTACGTCCTTTATTACAGATGGATACTAATGTGGTAGGTGTTTTATTATAGATGGATAGTGCCTGATAGGTCTTTTACTATAGATAGAGAATCG
>NW_013721474.1:0-319 GCF_000517525.1 Limulus polyphemus | reverse complement strand
AATAAAACTATGTGCAGTGTTAATTAAAGAGCCTCAACAGCTTACTAATAAAACTATGTGCAGTGTTAATTAAAGAGCCTCAACAGCTTACTAATAAAACTATGTGCAGTGTTAATTAAAGAGCCTCAACAGCTTACTAATAAAACTATGTGCAGTGTTAATTAAAGAGCCTCAACAGCTTACTAATAAAACTATGTGCAGTGTTAATTAAAGAGCCTCAACAGCTTACTAATAAAACTATGTGCAGTGTTAATTAAAGAGCCTCAACAGGCCATATTTATAAATCTTATACAAAATATTGCACTTGAAGACTAATCAA
>NW_013721473.1:0-319 GCF_000517525.1 Limulus polyphemus | reverse complement strand
ACTGAATGTTTATTATATCAACACCATGGAATATAAACACAACATGGCGAGATAACTGAATGTTTATTATATCAACACGTTGGAATATAAACACGACACACGAAATGACTGAACGTTTATTATATCAACACCCTGGAATATAAACACAATACATGAGATGACTGAATGTTTATTATATCAACACGTTGGAATATAAACACGACACACGAAATGACTGAACGTTTATTATATCAACACGTTAGGAATATAAACACAACATGGGCGAGATAACTGAATGTTTATTATATCAACACGTTGGAATATAAACACGACACGCGAG
>NW_013721472.1:0-319 GCF_000517525.1 Limulus polyphemus | reverse complement strand
CACAACTCTCAAGTTCTTTGTCACATGTTTGATTTAGGATTTAATTAATTCGAATTATGTCGATAGTAGATTTCTATACTTTTGTTTAGCCAACGTTTTAACTGGTTATGCATCGCCAGTTATTTTATTTTTTATATATAAATATATGTCTATAAAAGTGTCCACATATATTACATTTGTGTAAACAAGAAATGTCAGTAAGCGGCCAGTTCTAAATTATAATTAATAAATAACATATTACAAGAGATAATCGAGTAATAAATACCTTTACTAACAATCAGACCACGTGGTTAAAAATTTTTCATTTGAACAGTGATTT
>NW_013721471.1:0-319 GCF_000517525.1 Limulus polyphemus | reverse complement strand
AGAAAAACAGTGCACGTATATCCAAATCTGTTTATCATATAGGGAGACAGTTATAATCAGTGCAACAGAACTGAATAATGAATTGCAGGCTTTCTCGCGAAGAATAACAAGAATGACTCTAAAAACGTGTAGTGGAATAATCTGCAAGAACAGATTAACATCGTTGTACTGCTAATGGTACAGACATTATTTAATCAGTAAAACGACCCATGACGTCCAGGATATCTTCACTGGCACAGTAGTAGGTGAATGTTGGCATAATTTCATCATCGGAGCATAGATGGCGATGTAATCGTACTTGCAGAGTCATCTTATAGTT
>NW_013721470.1:0-319 GCF_000517525.1 Limulus polyphemus | reverse complement strand
GCTGAAAAATAGTTATATAGCTCAAAAAGTGGTATATGATTTTACTTAAATAAGTCAATAAAGTTATAAAACCATTAATCACCCCTCAAATGTTAATTGATTTAACAATGGTAAGTAGTATGTCAAAGTCTGTTATTATCAAATCTGTTTCATACAAAACTATCATTACAATATCTGTTATCCTCTTATAAACCATAATTTTTTCAGTTTCAGATCTGTTTTTCCAAGAGTGAGTAACAATTTTAAATTTACATAACTTTCTCCTCTATTTCAAACCAATGATGTTATTAAAAAAAAAAAATACACAGCTTTCTCTGTG
>NW_013721469.1:0-319 GCF_000517525.1 Limulus polyphemus | reverse complement strand
GACGAATGCTAAATTACCCTTACGTATAAATAACTACCGACATTAAGAATACTGACGTTAAATGTAGTTAAAGAACGAACTTTTATAATAGTGAAACTATAACGTTAAACCTAAGAGGGTTATACTGCTAAAACTGAGATCCCCAGGGGTTACTTAACCTTCATCCTATTACTCATGATGGAGTTACTTGACCATCATCCTATCACTCATGATGGGGCTACTTGACCATCATTTTATCACTCATGATGGGGTTACTTGACCATCATTTTATCACTCATGATGGGGTTACTTGACCCTCGTCTTATCACTCATGATGGGG
>NW_013721468.1:0-319 GCF_000517525.1 Limulus polyphemus | reverse complement strand
AAGACATTGAGCTAGACTGCAGTTAAAGACAGGCTCATGTCGATATACACTTGATTATTTAATGATAAGACATTGAGCTAGACTGCAGTTAGAGACTGTCCCGTGCCGATATCCACTTGATTATTTTAATGATAAGACATTGAGCTAGACTGCAGTTAGAGACTGTCCCATGCTGATATCAACTTGATTCTCTTAATGATAAGACATTAAGATATTAGTGTAGACTGCAGTTGGGGACAGTCTCATGTCGATATCCACTTGATTATTGTAATGATAAGACATTGAGCTAGACTGCAGTTAGAGACAGGCTCATGTCTAC
>NW_013721467.1:0-319 GCF_000517525.1 Limulus polyphemus | reverse complement strand
GTTTACAAATATATTCAAGATATATCTATATCAGTATTAGATTCATTTAGTTTTGAATTTATTCAAGATAGATCTATATTAGTATTAGATTCATTTAGTTTAGAAATATATTCAAGATATATCTATATCAGTATTAGATTCATTTAGTTTAGAAATATATTCAAGATATATCTATATCAGTATTAAATTCATTTAGTTTAGAAATATATTCAAAATATATCTATATCAGTATTAGATTCATCTAGTTTAGAAATATATTCAATATATATCTATATCAGTATTAGATTCATTTAGTTTAGAAATATATTCAAGATAGATC
>NW_013721466.1:0-319 GCF_000517525.1 Limulus polyphemus | reverse complement strand
TTCAAAATGTATATGTCTAGTAAGTATGGTGTACAGTGTGGACAAGATAGTACAAAATGTATATGTCTAGTAAGTATGGTGTAGTGTGTGGACAAGATAGTACAAAATGTATATGTATAGTAAGTATGGTGTACAGTGTGGACAAGATAGTACAAAATGTATATGTCTAGTAAGTATGGTGTAGTGTGTGGACAAGAGAGTTCAAAATGTATATGTATAGTAAGTATGGTGTAGTGTGTGGACAAGAGAGTTCAAAATGTATATGTATAGTAAGTATGGTGTAGTGTGTGGACAAGAGAGTTCAAAATGTATATGTCTA
>NW_013721465.1:0-319 GCF_000517525.1 Limulus polyphemus | reverse complement strand
CATTCCTTTCTTACCAATTATAATGTACACTGAATGTTTGCAGTCAATGTAACTTTCTTTTCTGTCTTATTATTATTGTTGAACTTTCGTTAGGCATATTGTGTTTACTTTTCGATTGGTACCAAGAATTTAACTTTACTTATTTATTATTTGACGTTACCCACATCACATGTTATGTTTTTGTTTTTTAAGTGACAGATCTTTGTTAAAGTTGGATTAGACACATCTCATAGCATGTTTAACAAAGTATTTACTTTACATTTAACATGGTTATAATTTAATTACAGCATCAATAGTCTAGATATTCATTTAATTTAAT
>NW_013721464.1:0-319 GCF_000517525.1 Limulus polyphemus | reverse complement strand
CCTTCTGTTCAAGTTAGAAGAATAAATGGGTTTCCTTCTGGTCAAGCAAGAAGAATAAATGGGTTTCCTTCTAGTCAAACTAGAAGAATAAATGGGTTTCCTTCTGGTCAAGCAAGAAGAATAAATGGGTTTCCTTTTGGTTAAGCAAAAATAATAAATGGGTTTCCTTCTGGTCAAGCAAGAAGAATAAACGGGTTTCCTTCTGGTCAAGCTAGAAGAACAAATGGGTTTCCTTCTGGTCAAGCAAGAAGAATAAATGGGTTTCCTTCTGGTCAAACTAGAAGAATAAATGGGTTTCCTTCTGTTCAAGTTAGAAGAA
>NW_013721463.1:0-319 GCF_000517525.1 Limulus polyphemus | reverse complement strand
TATATAACAACCGTTCGAGTTGATTCAACAACAAAAAAGGAGTTATATAACATCCGTTCAAGTTGATTCAATCATCAACAAACGAGATATATAACAACCGTTCGAGTTGATTCAATCATCAACAAACGAGTTATATAACATCCGTTCGAGTTGATTCAACACCAAACGAGTTATATAACAACCCTTCGAGTTGATTCAACAACAACAAACGAGTTATATAACATCCGTTCAAGTTGATTCAATCATCAACAAACGAGATATATAAGAACCGTTCGAGTTGATTCAATCATCAACAAACGAGTTATATAACATCCGTTCC
>NW_013721462.1:0-319 GCF_000517525.1 Limulus polyphemus | reverse complement strand
TCCCCTCTCTCTCTCTTACACACACACACTTCCCGCACCCCCTTCACAAGGCTTCAACTATACGTACACATTGCAATGAAAACTAGAATAAAAACATTTTCCCGGCTGCTTAATTTCGGATGTAGGTAGAAACGTTAATAAGCAGAATGTATTGTTCTATACAAGGTGTGAAACACTACACATAACTAGAGGTTTCAAGTTTATGATTTTGTAGTGACCACCTTGGTGTGAAACACTACACATAACTAGAGGTTTCAAGTTTATGATTTTGTAGTGACCACCTTGGTGTGAAACACTACACATATCTAGAGGTTTCAAG
>NW_013721461.1:0-319 GCF_000517525.1 Limulus polyphemus | reverse complement strand
TTAGACTGCGAGTTGAGCTCCTTAACCACCTGGCCATGCCCGGGCCCTAACCACCTGGCCAATGCCGGGCCTTAGAAATTCGGAGAAAATGGATTCTTTAACGTTTAAGTTTGTTTACATTCGTATTATGTACTGTGCCAAAGCATTATTAAAAGAGATCTGTTGGGGAATAATATCGTTCATTAATTCTATTGGTGAGATAGCCTTTTCCACAGTTTTAACATGAAAGTTTGTACATTGCAGACTTAACCGAAGTTTGTACATTGCAGACTTAACCGAAGTTTGTACATTGTAGACTTAACCGAAGTTTTTACATTGT
>NW_013721460.1:0-319 GCF_000517525.1 Limulus polyphemus | reverse complement strand
TCTATAGTATTAAATTCCATTAGGAGTCATTCTGTAGACACTCATCTTAATTCAAATTAATGATTAGTCTTTGAAACTGTACTTTACCACACATAACTAAGACCAAATTTCACTTGATCTTTTCTTAAAAATTAATTTTAAGTTAGTCATTGAAAATGTATCTTCTGTAATTTCATTCAGATATTTTGTGTAGTACCCTCTACTGAGGAATCTACAAATAAATTGTGGAAAGTTTTAAATATTACTAATTTTATAACCTAGTAAAATGCAAGTTATTGCAAGTTATTTATCCAGTTATTATATTTGTTATTTTCAGGAG
>NW_013721459.1:0-319 GCF_000517525.1 Limulus polyphemus | reverse complement strand
TTGTAGCATTTATAATAATTTTACTGCAAGTATTCATTCATTTGTTAGTCAACCCGGTTTTTTTGTTCAACTTGGGGCATGATGGTGGCTCAGCTGTAACGCTGAATATTGAGTTTCGATAAAGGAAAGAAAACTGACCAGAAGTAGAAACTACAAAACGAAACTTTAGCGACACAAGTCCTTTCTTAAATATAACTGGTTTATACTTTCTGAATACAACTTTACGATACACTTAATTTCTACAGTCGCTCTATAACAACGTTATATCTCACGTGGCCAACAATATTTTGCCATATACATTCAATTACTCATTTTCCTC
>NW_013721458.1:0-319 GCF_000517525.1 Limulus polyphemus | reverse complement strand
TTACAGCACACTAACATTCTACCGACAGTTTACTAACATATTACTTACAGCACACTAAGACAGTTTACTAACATATTACATACAGCACCCTAACATTCTACCGACAGTTTACTAACATATTACTTACAGCACACTAACATTCTACCGACAGTTTACTAACATATTACATACATCACACTAACATTCTACCGACAGTTTACTAACATATTACATACAGCACACTAACATTCCACCGACAGTTTACTAACATATTACTTACAACACACTAACATTCTACCGACAGTTTACTAACATATTACTTACAACACACTGACATTGT
>NW_013721457.1:0-319 GCF_000517525.1 Limulus polyphemus | reverse complement strand
GTAAACATTGGAATGTCATTAGAACCTAAAGTACTTGTATTATTTTGGTTTTTCTGTGTAAACATTGGAATGTCATTAGAACCTAAAGTACTTGTGTTATTTGGTTTTTCTGTGTAAACATTGGAATGTCATTAGAACCTAAAGTACTTGTGTTATTTTGGTTTGTCTGTAAATATTGGAATGACATTAGAACCTAAAGTACTTGTGTTATTTTGGTTTGTCTGTAAACATTGGAATGTCATTAGAACCTAATGTACTTGTGTTACAATGGTTTTTCTGTGTAAACATTGGAATGTCATTAGAACCTAAAGTACTTGTG
>NW_013721456.1:0-319 GCF_000517525.1 Limulus polyphemus | reverse complement strand
AATGGACGATCTGGTAGAGTTTTACACAGTGTCAATTGTGTAAACATCTTCTAACAACCCATATTAATGGTAGAGTTTTACATAGTGCCAATTGTGTAAAAATCTTCTAACAATCCATATTAATGGTAGAGTTTTACACAGTGTCAATTGTGTAAACATCTTCTAACAATCCATATTAATGGTAGAGTTTTACACAGTGTCAATTGTGTAAACATCTTCTAACAATCCATATTAATGGTAGAGTTTTACACAGTGTCAATTGTGTAAACATCTTCTAACAACCCATATTAATAGAAGATTTGGTAGAGTTTTACACAGT
>NW_013721455.1:0-319 GCF_000517525.1 Limulus polyphemus | reverse complement strand
TTCAATGACTTGTCCAGCTTATAAAGTAACAGTTTGTTGATTAGAAGTATGAGTTAGGGAGTCCAATGACTTTTATCTAGTTAATAGAAACCTAAAGAACTAAACATTCGGAACCAGATTATAGATTCCTAAAGAATATCCAGTAATCGTTCATGTAGAGTGAAAGACGTATGAAAACGAAACATTCGATAATATCTGTCAGTTATCTGACAAGTTAAATCTGTTCAACAAGAGCTATATCCTGCTTCGTTGGATATTCAATAGAAGTATATCATTGGAGTTTAGATTTCCTTACCAATATTTGAATCTATAATCTGGT
>NW_013721454.1:0-319 GCF_000517525.1 Limulus polyphemus | reverse complement strand
CAGTGATATAACTATCCCATGACTTGACTGAACAAACAGTATGAGAAACAATGATATAACTCTGCCATGACTTAACTGAGCAAACAGTATGACAAACAATGATATAACTGTACCATGATTTAACTGAACAAAAAATATGAGAAACAATGATATAACTGTCCCATGACTTGACTGAACAAACAGTATGAGAAACAATAATATAACTCTACCATGACTTAACTGAACAAAAATTGTCTTCTACACTTGTGTTTATTCTACAATAGGTAGTTACCGTCTTCTACACTTGTGTTTATTCTACAACAGGTAGTTACCGTCTTCT
>NW_013721453.1:0-320 GCF_000517525.1 Limulus polyphemus | reverse complement strand
AGTTAACTCTACCACACAAGTACAGTGTGGTAGAGTTAACTTCCATATGTAATGTACAAGTACAATACATTACATATGGAAGTTAACTCTACCACATTGTACTTGTACATTAGATATGGAAGTTAACTCTACCACATTGTACTTGTACATTAGATATGGAAGTTAACTCTACCACATTGTACTTGTACATTAAATGTGGAAGTTAACTCTACCACATTGTACTTGTACATTAAATGTGATAGTTAACTTTACTACACTGTACTTGTACATTAAATGTGGAAGTTAACTCTACCACATTGTACTTGTACATTACATATGGC
>NW_013721452.1:0-320 GCF_000517525.1 Limulus polyphemus | reverse complement strand
TTAATCTATTAATCAAACTAAATGAACACAAAAAATATGATTTTAATAGGATATCTTAATAGTAAACATATAACATTTGGATGTAGTACAACAACTACAAATTATTTAACTTTTCAAAAAATAGTGACAGTGTGCTGTAAAATCATGCTACACCTACACACACAAGTCTCTGGTGACTGTTTGTTGTAAAATCATGCTACACCTACACACACAAGTCTCTGGTGACTGTGTGTTGTAAAATCATGCTACACCTACACACACAGGTCTCTAGTAACAGTGTATTGTAAAATCATTCTACACCTACACACACAAGTCTCTGG
>NW_013721451.1:0-320 GCF_000517525.1 Limulus polyphemus | reverse complement strand
GGTCACTTGTACGTACAGTTAAATACTGAAACAAAAGGTTACATGTACTTACAGTTAAATACTGAAACAAAAGGTCACTTGTACGTACAGTTAAATACTGAAACAAAAGGTGAAATGTACTTAATAAGTACATGTGATCTTTTGTTTCAGTATTTAACTGCAGTTAAATACTGAAACAAAAGGTTACATGTACTTACAGTTAAATACTGAAACAAAAGGTCACTTGTACTTAAAGTTAAATACTGAAATAAAATGTCACATGTACTTACAGTTAAATACTGAAACAAAATGTCACGTGTACTTACAGTTAAATACAGAAA
>NW_013721450.1:0-320 GCF_000517525.1 Limulus polyphemus | reverse complement strand
GGGGGCCGGTTATTTTATCCAGTAGGATATTTGCAGTTTACCTGTGAATCTATATTTATAGAGCGTTTCTATCCGTCTATAGTCCAATAGGATATGATATTGGAAAATGGAAACTTACTTCTGAATCCAAGTTTATTGTGTGTTTTTATCTATCTTTATTCAAAGAGGATATGACACTAAAAATGAATAAGTTTACCTGTAAATCTCTATTTATAGTAAAAATGAATTATTACAAATATAGATCACACGTGTCAATATATTTCTAATATACTTGAGATAAAATGCATTATAGCAAAAGGTTACTCAATGAATGACAGGCC
>NW_013721449.1:0-320 GCF_000517525.1 Limulus polyphemus | reverse complement strand
ATGATGTTCTGAGAATATAACAGTGCTGTGTATAATGTTCTGAGAATGTAACAGTGCTGAGTATGATGTTCCGAGAATGTAACAGTGCTGAGTATGATGTTCCGAGAATGTAACAGCGCTGTGTATCATGTTCCGAGAATGTAACAGCGCTGTGTATCATGTTCCGAGAATGTAACAGCGCTGTGTATCATGTTCCGAGAATGTAACAGCGCTGTGTATCATATTCCGAGAATGTAACAGCGCTGTGTAACATGTTCCGAGAATGTAACAGCGCTGTGTATCATGTTCCGAGAATGTAACAGCGCTGTGTATGATGTTCC
>NW_013721448.1:0-320 GCF_000517525.1 Limulus polyphemus | reverse complement strand
ACACACATTGTTTAAAATATTCAATAACTGTAAGTATATAAACTTCAGGCTGAGACTTACACAAATATTGTTTAAAATATTCAATAACTGTAAGTATATAAACTTCAAGTTGAGACTTACACACAAATATTGTTTAAAATATTCAATAAGTGTAAGTATATAAACTTCAGGCTGAGACTTACACACACACACATTGTTTAAAATATTCAATAACTGTAAGTATATAAACTTCAGGCTGAGACTTACACAAATATTGTTTAAAATATTCAATAAGTGTAAGTATATAAACTTCAAGTTGAGACTTACACACAAATATTGTT
>NW_013721447.1:0-320 GCF_000517525.1 Limulus polyphemus | reverse complement strand
AACTATTCGAAAGCGCTCGAGTTTTGGGTCTTATTTTAAGTCTATTTATGTTACTGTTACTGTGGCTCTTCCTACTATTGGTGTCGTCGTTCTTCATACTGTCGATGTTCTTGTTACTGTTGGCGTCGCTATTATTTCTATCGTTGTACTTTTTTATTAAGGGCATCGTCGTTCTTGTTACTGTGGCGTCGTTGCTCTTTTCACCGTGGACGTAGTCGTTCTTGTTGCTATTGGTGACAGTATTCTTGTTATATTTGTGTTGTTATTCTTAATACTCTTGGTGTCGTTGCTCTTGGATAAACATTTGCGCTAGGCTTTTC
>NW_013721446.1:0-320 GCF_000517525.1 Limulus polyphemus | reverse complement strand
TATAAAAACCTATTAACCAATTATCCATACCTTAAGTTGTTTATATAACTTTTTCTAAGATCTCTAGTTGGTACTATAAAAACCTATTAACCAATTATCTGTACCATAAGTTGTTTATATAACTTTTTCTAAGCTCTCTAGTTGGCACTATAAAACCTATTTACCAATTATCCATACCTTAAGTTGTTTATATAACTTTTTCTAAGCTCTCTAGTTGGAACTATAAAAACCTATTAACCAATTATGCATACCTTAAGTTGTTTATATAACTTTTTCTAAGCTCTCTAGTTGGTACTATAAAAACCTAATAACCAATTATC
>NW_013721445.1:0-320 GCF_000517525.1 Limulus polyphemus | reverse complement strand
GTATTTTGTTGACACAGAAAAGATTATATATCATATTTTGTTGACACAGAAAAGATTATATATCATATTTTGTTGACACAGAAAAGATTAGATATCGTATTTTGTTGACACAGAAAAGATTATATATCGTATTTTGTTGACACAGAAAAGATTAGATACCGTATTTTGTTGATATAGAAAAGATTATATATCGTATTTTGTTGACACAGAAAAGATTATATATCGTATTTTGTTGACACAGAAAAGATTAGATACCGTATTTTGTTGACACAGTAAAGATTAGATACTGTATTTTGTTGACATAGAAAAGATTATATATC
>NW_013721444.1:0-320 GCF_000517525.1 Limulus polyphemus | reverse complement strand
AATTATTAAGGATAAAGTTGAATTATTAAAGATAAAGTTGAATATGTCGAACATAGTAGTTCTTTTAGTCATTATTAAGGATAAAGTTGAATATGTCGAACATAGTAGTTCTTTTAGTCATTATTAAGGATAAAGTTGAATATGTCGAACATAGTAGTTAAATTCTTTTAGTCATTATTAAGGATAAGGTTGAATATGTCGAACGTAATAGTTCTTTTAGTCATTATTAAGGATAAAGTTGAATATGTCGAACGTAGTAATTCTTTTAGTCATTATTGAGGATAAAGTTGAATATGTCGAACGTGGTAGTTCTTTTAGTC
>NW_013721443.1:0-320 GCF_000517525.1 Limulus polyphemus | reverse complement strand
CATTTTAAGTCGTAAATGCACAATACCAAGAGAGTTAAAAATACATAGACATTTTAAGTCGTAAATGTACCATACCAAGAGAGTTAAAAATACATAGACATTTTAAGTCGTAAATGCACAATACCAAGTGAATTAAAAATACATAGACATTTTAAGTCGTAAATATACCATACCAAGTGAATTAAAAATACATAGACATTTTAAGTCGTAAGTGCACAATACCAAGAGAATTAAAAATACATAGACATTTTAAGTCGTAAATGCACAATACCAAGAGAATTAAAAATACATAGACATTTTAAGTCGTAAATGCACCATAC
>NW_013721442.1:0-320 GCF_000517525.1 Limulus polyphemus | reverse complement strand
GGTACAGTTATACGCATAGTTGGTTTTACAGACCTCTATCATGCAAAGTTGTGCCTCTTAAGTCCCATATTACAAATGTCACAACCCATATGCTTCAATATGTTGGTATAATTGAACCTAACATTAGCTTAATGGATGACAGTGCCCACACGCACCATGTTAAACTGGTCTACGTATTCCTTGAATAAGAGGAGATTATCCAAATGGATAATCTTGAAGGTGATTATCAATTGTTATGAATCTGTACTAGATTAATATTAAAAACTTTTGTTTAAAAAGACAAAACAACTAACAGCCTGCCCGCTTGGGAGACGCATCAC
>NW_013721441.1:0-320 GCF_000517525.1 Limulus polyphemus | reverse complement strand
CAGAAATTGTATTGTTAAATACACCACCAAACCAACCTCTGTACTATAGGAGAACGTACAAATACAGAAATTGTATTGTTAAATACACCACCAAACCAACCTCTGTACTATAGGAGAACGTAAAAATACAGAAATTATATTGTTAAATACACCACCAAACCAACCTCTGTACTATAGGAGAACGTACAAATACAGAAATTATATTGTTAAATACACCACTAAACCAACTTCTGTACTATAGGAGAACGTACAAATACAGAAATTGTATTGTTAAATACACCACCAAACCAACCTCTGTACTATAGGAGAACGTACAAATA
>NW_013721440.1:0-320 GCF_000517525.1 Limulus polyphemus | reverse complement strand
TAACCCTAGCTACTATCCAAGCTGAATGAATTGTAAAATAACACTAGCTACTATCCAAGATGAATGAATTGTAAGGTAACAATAGCTACTATCCAAGCTGGATGAATTGTAAGGTAACTCATCCAGATGGGATAGTAGCTTGTGTTACCTTACGTAGCTAGTGTTGTAAGGTAATACAAGTAACTATCCCATCTGGATGAATTGTAAGGTAACACTAGCTACTATATTCAAGCTGAATGAATTGTAAGGTAATACAAGTTACTATGTAACCTGAATGAATTGTAAGATAATACTAGCTACTATCCAAGCTGAATGAATTG
>NW_013721439.1:0-320 GCF_000517525.1 Limulus polyphemus | reverse complement strand
TGTCAGAAGGATATAAATTAACATCGTTGTCCCTTTTCCACCAGATATTTTGTGAATATTATTATTTTTCCGTATGCAGATCATTTAAACATTTCTAATGAGCAAGAAAGTATATTTAGGCTGATTGATTAGGAATAGTTAAGGTTCAGAAAATTGTAATATCAGCACATGATTTGGATTAGAACGTATTTAACTCTAGTTTAATGGTGTGCCTACGGATATGCGATAATGTTGCTGTTGTTAATTACTAACAAATCGTGTACCTTAGCTCCTTCTTTCTGTTTGTTTAACTCTAAAATTACTGAAATGTTTGCTATTAC
>NW_013721438.1:0-320 GCF_000517525.1 Limulus polyphemus | reverse complement strand
GAGTCTATTCTCAATAAGCATCAGTTACCCAAACATCATGTTGGAGTCTATTCTCAATAAGCATACTTCATCAGCACATGTTACCCAAACATCATGTTGGAGTTTATTCTCAATAAGCATCAGTTACCCAAACATCATGTTTGAGTTCATTCTCAATAAGCATACTTCATCAGCACATGTTACCCAAACATCATGTTGGAGTCTATTCTCAATAAGCATACTTCATCAGCACATGTTACCCAAACATCATGTTGGAGTTTATTCTCAATAAGCATCAGTTACCCAAACATCATGTTGGAGTTTATTCTCAATAAGCATCA
>NW_013721437.1:0-320 GCF_000517525.1 Limulus polyphemus | reverse complement strand
ATATATAAAAGCTGAAAAATAATATGTGATCAATATGCCTAGATTTTCAGGGGAAGCCCCCCCCCCCATCTTGGCTAAGCCTCTGCTGAGACACGGTAAAAAAATAGGCCATGTCCGACCCTATACGAACTATAAGATCAAAGCCATGCCGATATATTATATTATTTATTATATAATATGTAATATAATATTGTATTTCTTTCGTATATTAATTCGTGTAATATTTTTAAGGCTATAGAAGAAACATGTAATAAAAGATCTTTTCGCTGTGTTTTTATCAATTTAATGCTAGTAACTGTCCACCTTTACATATTTTCTGT
>NW_013721436.1:0-320 GCF_000517525.1 Limulus polyphemus | reverse complement strand
TTATTCCTTTTGCATGTTTTCCTTGTTTTATCTACATTAAAATCGATTTACATGCTTGTTTTTTATTGGTTAGATTGTATCTATATCTTTTTTATATATGTATTATTCGTTCTACGTGTCTTGTCACTCCTTTCTCTTTATATCTCAATACTATATAGATAGGCTAATTTGCACAACAACGCACCATGACAATTACTGTCTTTCTTCGTAATGTTTGTAATACTTAAGTCAATTGTACTGCAATAGGACATAACGAATAGCTTTCTTATATTTTTAAACACTAAACTCGTAATCTAGGAACGTTAAGCACTTTGAATATC
>NW_013721435.1:0-320 GCF_000517525.1 Limulus polyphemus | reverse complement strand
AGATGGGTTATTTATGGTACATGATAGATGGGTTATTTATGGTACATGATAGATGGGTTATTTATGTTACACGATAGATGGGTTATTTACGGCACATGATAAATGGGTTATTTATGTTATATCATAGATGGGTTATTTATGGTACATGATAGATGAGTTATTTATGGTACACGATAGATGGGTTATTTATGTTATATAATAGATGGATTATTTATGGACATGATAGATGGATTATTTATGGTACATGGATAGATGGATTATTTATGGTACATGATAGATGGATTATTTATGGCACATGATAGATGGATTATTTATGGTAC
>NW_013721434.1:0-320 GCF_000517525.1 Limulus polyphemus | reverse complement strand
ATGTATGGTTATAATGTATGGTGATAATATATGGTTATAATGTATGTTGATAATATATGGTTATAATGTATGGTGATAATATATGGTTATAATGTATGTTGATAATATATGGTTATAATGTATGTTGATAATATATGTTGATAATATATGGTTATAATATATGTTGATAATGTATGGTTATAATATATGGTTATAATATATGTTGATAATGTATGGTTATAATATATGTTGATAATGTATGGTTATAATATATGGTGATAATATATGGTTATAATGTATGTTGATAATATATGGTTATAATGTATGTTGATAATATATGT
>NW_013721433.1:0-320 GCF_000517525.1 Limulus polyphemus | reverse complement strand
TAAACAACACTCCGTCTGTGTATAATCTACATGAACAACAAACCGTCTGTGTATAATCTACATGAACAACACTCCGTCTGTGTATAATCTACATGAACAACACTCCGTCTGTGTATAATCTACATGAACAACAAACCGTTCATGTAGATTATACACAGAATACACAGACGGAGTGTTGAATCTACATAAACAACACTCCGTCTGTGTATAATCTACATCTACAACTCAATGTCTCTATATAATATACATGAATAACACACGGTGCGTATACAATGGACATGTACAACACACTATCCGTATATAATCTACATGTACAATAT
>NW_013721432.1:0-320 GCF_000517525.1 Limulus polyphemus | reverse complement strand
GATATTAATACTATAATTAGTAATCACTAGCACAAACAGCCAGCCATAGGATGTCATTTCTGTTAGTAGAACAAATGCTGGATAATCTAAAATGTGTTTAATAACAATATAAAAAAAAAACTGCCATTACATCCAATAGTCAGAACACATTTTTAAGTATTGAAATGACTTTCTAACAGTTAGTTGTAATTTGTTTTTTGTGATTATCTCTTATTTATATTTTCTGCATGAATATCATTGGTCTATACACACACACTCCCAAATGTATAAACACTTTCAATCTCCATTTCTTCACAAATATTTTATAAACAACAATTATA
>NW_013721431.1:0-320 GCF_000517525.1 Limulus polyphemus | reverse complement strand
AGTATATAGTCAAAACACAAGTATATAAACAGTACAACGTTACATAGTCAAAACACAAGTATATAAACAGTACAACGTTACATAGTCAAAACACAAGTATATAAACAGTACAACGTTACATAGTCAAAACACAAGTATATAAATAGTACAACGGTATATAGTCAAAACACAAGTATAATAACAGTACAACAGTATATAGTCAAAACACAAATATATAAATATGTATATAATCAATAGAGTAGTGTATAGAGTATAATCAATAGAATAGGTTAATGTTAGGATTCCCGTATTGTCATTGGTTTATCAAAAGATATTTCATG
>NW_013721430.1:0-320 GCF_000517525.1 Limulus polyphemus | reverse complement strand
CAACCATTATGTATAGTAAGTTCTCTGTGATCAGTTATCAACCATTATGTATTAGTAGGTTCTCTGTGGTCAGTTATTTATCAATCATTATGTATTAGTAGGTTCTCTGTGATCAGTTATCAATTATTATGTATTAGTAGGTTCCCTGTGATCAGTTATCAACTGTTGTGTATTAGTAGGTTCCCTGTGATCAGTTATCAACCATTATGTATTAGTAGGTTCCCTGTGATCAGTTATCAACCATTATGTATTAGTGGGTTTTCTGTGATCAGTTATCAACCATTATGTATTAGTAGGTTCTCTGTGATCAGTTATCAATC
>NW_013721429.1:0-320 GCF_000517525.1 Limulus polyphemus | reverse complement strand
GTTGAATATTATTTATGATTTTAACTTTATACACAGATGCAAAAATACTATAATTACGAGTTTGTTATAAGTATCATAGATTTACATAGCCTTCCGTGGGTTTTGTTTTCTATGCTTCATATTAACACTAGTTATAATATATAACTTTCGTTTTACTTTGACATCATGTAAAGAGGCTTTGTTATAAAACACTTCAGCCCAGTATAATAAATGTAGAAAAAATAAATAAATGTTATGGGTATACTAAAGTTGACACTTTGACATCATGTAAAGAGGCTTTGTTATAAAACACTTCAGCCCAGTATAGTAACTGTAGAAAA
>NW_013721428.1:0-320 GCF_000517525.1 Limulus polyphemus | reverse complement strand
TATATATTAACTCTCCTCTGTAAAGATGAACTAAAATATATCTAAACTCTCCTTTGTAAAGAATGAACTAAAATATATCTAAACTCTCCTCTGTAAAGAATGAACTAAAATATATCGAAACTATCCTCTGTAAAGAATGAACCCATAAAGAATGAACCAAAATATTTATTAACTCTCCTTTGTAAAGAATGAACCAAAATATATATTAACTCTCCTCTGTAAAGAATGAACTAAAATATATATTAACTCTCCTCTGTAAAGAATGAACTAAAATATATATTAACTCTCCTTTGTAAAGAATGAACTAAAATATATCTAAA
>NW_013721426.1:0-320 GCF_000517525.1 Limulus polyphemus | reverse complement strand
AGTTTTGCATCTCGGTCCTCTACTTCACATCTTTAGATGGAATTTCACCATATTTTCTATGTCTGTTTATTCTGTCCTTGTGCAGACTGATAAATATTTACTTTTTTCTAATCTTTGTTTGGCTGTTTTTAAAACAGGTCATGTGTTACTATTTTGTTGGCTTCCCTCCATGCATACGTGTACTGCAGTGAAAGTTTTTTACAGGTTTTTTTTTGTTTCAATGCTAGATATGGCTAGTGCAGTGATGGATCTTCACCAAATTTGGTATGTATGTTCATTGGATCGTTTCTCAGTTACATGTAAATTTTATTTTATATATA
>NW_013721425.1:0-320 GCF_000517525.1 Limulus polyphemus | reverse complement strand
ACAGTTGATTATATACTGTAAATGAGAGTTGATTATATACTGTAAATGAGAGTTGATTGTATACTGCAGTGAGAGTTGATTATATACTGTAAATGAGAGTTGATTGTATACTGTAGTGAGAGTTGACTGTACACCGTAGTGAGAGTTGATTGTATACTGTAATGAGAGTTGATTGTATACCGTAGTGAGAGTTGATTGTGTACTGTAACAATAGTTGATTGTATACTGTGGTGAGAGTTGATTGTATACTGTAGTGACAGTTGATTATATACTGTAAATGAGAGTTGATTATATACTGTAAATGAGAGTTGATTGTATAC
>NW_013721424.1:0-320 GCF_000517525.1 Limulus polyphemus | reverse complement strand
GATATAGGGAGTTCTGCTTATAAATAAACACGATATAGGGGAATGTTGTTTATAAATAAACACGATATAGGGGAATGTTGTTTATAAATAAACACGATATAGGGGAGTTCTGCTTATAAATAAACACGATATAGGGGAATGTTGTTTATAAATAAACACGATATAGGGGAGTTCTGCTTATAAATAAACACGATATAGGGGAATGTTGTTTATAAATAAACACGATATAGGGGATGTTGCATATAAATAAACCCTTTATAGGGGGAATGCTGCTTATAAATAAACTAGATATAGGGTGAATGTTGTTTATAAATAAACAC
>NW_013721423.1:0-320 GCF_000517525.1 Limulus polyphemus | reverse complement strand
GGGAGGAAGTAAAAACAGAAGTGGACTTGATTTTTAAATACTTAGATCAAAGACAAATTATTTTTATTTCATATCTATATGTTGAATTTGTTAACAATGCGTACTTTCAAAGTAAAAAAAAAACTACATAATCGATAGAAATGCAAAATGTTTTGTGTCAAATGTCAAGTTGGTTTGTCAGCTTTATGTAAGAGGAACCCAGAAACAGTAACTTAAAACTGTATTATTTTGAAATGTTAACACACGATAATTTGAAACAAACTCACATTTTCATTAGCTCTCCTATTTTTCTTTTCCAGCTGTGTCAGTATACAAAAGCC
>NW_013721422.1:0-320 GCF_000517525.1 Limulus polyphemus | reverse complement strand
TATTCCTGTGTTACCTCAACATAATCTGATCACACAAGAAGAGTTAAATGATCTGATTCTATTCCTGTGTTACCTCAACATATACTGATCACACAAGAAGAGTTAAATGATCTGATTATATTCCTGTGTTACCTCGACATAATCTGATCACACAAGAAGAGTTAAATGATCTGATTCTATTCCTGTGTTACCTCGACATAAACTGATCACACAAGAAGAGTTAAATGATCTGATTCTATTCCTGTGTTACCTCAACATAAACTGATCACACAAGAAGAGTTAAATGATCTGATTCTATTCCTGTGTTACCTCAACATATA
>NW_013721421.1:0-320 GCF_000517525.1 Limulus polyphemus | reverse complement strand
ACCTTTACATTCTACTATACAGTTAGGTTGAAAGTAACAAATACCTTACATTCTACTATAGAGTTAGGTTGAAAGTAACAAATACCTTACATTCTACTATAGAGTCAGGTTGAAAGTAACAGATACCTTACATTCTACTATAGAGTCAGGTTGAAAGTAACAGATACCTTACATTCTACTATAGAGTCATGTTAAAAGTAACACATACCTTACATTCTACTATAGAGTCAGTTTGAAAGTAACAGATACCTTATATTCTACTATAGAGTCATGTTGAAAGTAACAGATACCTTACATTCTACTGTAGAGTCAGGTTAAAA
>NW_013721420.1:0-320 GCF_000517525.1 Limulus polyphemus | reverse complement strand
ATCAAATCTACTGATTAGGTATGTGAGCTGAAATTGTTGGTATAATCCTTTTCTGTGCGTTACACTGAATTATTTTAAACAGTCTCTAAAAACAGTGATTTTCTTTTTTTTTTCTTCTCAAACCTATATTCACTGTTTCCATATCTTACAGAAATATACTTTCGCTTTGGGCTTTGTTTTTCCAGCGACAGGAATCAAGTCCCGAATTTTATTGTTATCCTTCTGGTTTATCGCTGAACCATAAAGACTATATAAACTTTACACACCATATATTACTTTAATAATTATTAATAAGAACACAGAATCACTTGCTTCACTTT
>NW_013721419.1:0-320 GCF_000517525.1 Limulus polyphemus | reverse complement strand
CATTACATTTTTAAATTCCATAATGATAACTGAAGTATGCTGCATATAATTATGAATAAATGAAACAACTGTGAGCCCCAGAAGATCTTACGAAGAGGCTTTATTTGTTCAATGTTTTGGTTTTATGCCTTCAACAGTAGCTTAACTTTCTATAACAAACTCTATTACTCAAATTAAAATTTTTTGTAGAACTAAAGATTAAACAAGTGATTACTTCCATTATTACAAAATTTGTGGCACATACATAAAAAATATAAATATTATTATACATAGGGAAGACTGACTTACATAGTACAAGAAGTTTAAGTAAGAAAATTAAA
>NW_013721418.1:0-320 GCF_000517525.1 Limulus polyphemus | reverse complement strand
GGTATACAAAGAAAAAAAACACTTCTATATTAATTCACGTTGTAAGAAAATTTATCTTCTTGTTTGTTTGTCTGAAGAAACCTCCCAAAAATTTAAGCTAGCAGGGCAAAACTTGGCAGGCGGACTTGCGATGACCCAGGGAGTGTCCTTACCTGTATAACGTAGCACCCTTCCAAGAAAGTACCAAGAAGTGAGGGCTAAAACATATCCGGAACGTTACCCAGGCATGATAGAGGTCTAGGAGTGGATATTCAAGGACGCTGAACCTGAATATGGCATCGGATTTTGTGTTCCTGACCACTCTCAGAATCCCGGGGTCT
>NW_013721417.1:0-320 GCF_000517525.1 Limulus polyphemus | reverse complement strand
CATATTATCTGTCACGCTGACTGCGGCACAGATTGTCTAATTTCTTATATAGCCTTCGTTATCAAAACATCGTGTATGTTAAAGTTGTAGCAGATAAACGTCATCCATCCATTACCACCAGAAACTTTGAGGGTAACGCGAGTGTAAATGACATGGTAATGTTTTCCTCTTGTGCGTTTTGTAGTTTATAATTGAGTCTGGCAAACCTAAAGACAGCAGAACAAATTACACACTAAGAAAGCGAATGACTAGAGCTCTGTGAATTTCATGGCAGGTATAAATCAAAGCGACGGGAGTCCGGCACCGATGTCAAAAAAAAA
>NW_013721416.1:0-320 GCF_000517525.1 Limulus polyphemus | reverse complement strand
CATATACTTAAGTTTTTGTAGATATACATGAGGCATCGATGGTACCATATACTTAAGTTTATATAGATGTATGAAACATTGATGGAAGCAGATGCTTAAGTTTATATAATATACATTAAGTATTGATGGTAGTAGATTCTTAAGTTTATATAATATACATGAGACAATGATGGTAGCAGATGCTTCAGTTTATATGATATTGATATACATGTAACATTGATGGTAGCAGATGCTTAAGTTTATATGATATACGTGAAGCATTGATGTTAGCAGATACTAAAGTTTATCTATATATACATGAAACATTGATGGTAGCAGAT
>NW_013721415.1:0-320 GCF_000517525.1 Limulus polyphemus | reverse complement strand
GTGGTAAGAAAGTGTAGTTCAAAAAGGAGTGATAAAAATGCATTCGTAAAATGGGTGAGTGCCTTATAAATATAAACAAATTTGAGAACTATTTGAAAACAAAGTATAACAATATTCTGTTATTCAAGTGTTTTACTATTTTAATAAGTAAGAGTTACTATTATAATGCTACCTGATGTGAAATTCGTAGAATAAATCCTGAAACATCTGGGATGAGTTCAAATGTATAAAAAAAAATATTTAAACTTCGTAACGTTTCAATGTGTGTTTTGGCAATGAAAAACTACTTTAATTTTGTAATTTTTTTTTATATGAAGATG
>NW_013721414.1:0-320 GCF_000517525.1 Limulus polyphemus | reverse complement strand
TAAGATCGACGTCGGACTTAGCTTACTTTTTAAGAGAGTTTCTTTCTTGCAGTGCCGACACCCTTCATGAAATATGGAAATCGTAGAATGACCCGTGGAGATAGAATTCTTTCTAAACTCTAAAATAAAAGTTGATTATGGGGGTTTGGTTAAAGGTGAAAGGGAACGCGGCCCAAGCCACCTGCATAGAGAGCGGCTACTTCTCTTGGTGATCGCAGGACACGGCAAGGTTGGCGTCTAGATTAAAATAACAGTTAGCATTCTGTTTTATCAATAAAAACTTAACCAAGAATACGTTTCGAAAGTGTCTTTAATTAAGT
>NW_013721413.1:0-320 GCF_000517525.1 Limulus polyphemus | reverse complement strand
AATTAAATTCACCTTTTCGATTGTTTTTACTCTGTGTAAGAAAAAGTTGTATTTTTACTTTAGAAACGACGTAATGTTCTTTCTTAAAATATAGTGTGTGAATTTCGAGTTTTTCTACTAAATAAACACTGACCGGTATTGAACCGTCAATTTTGATTTAAAATACGCATATTTTCTTTTTTCAAAAAAGTGATTTTTTCGGTGAAACTAACAAGACTATAGCTTTTAAAATTTTCCAAAATTGACCAAAAATTAGATTTTCCTGATATTGCAGTTGAAAGAAACTCTTTTTGTTCGCTTTTCAAAATGGAACTCCTTGG
>NW_013721412.1:0-320 GCF_000517525.1 Limulus polyphemus | reverse complement strand
AGGTGTATATATATATATACATACATAACAATATATATATATATATATACATGCATACACAACAATATATATATATATATACATATAGAAACATTGCATAGTTTAATCAATACTATTAATGAATCTAGCATTAAACAAAGAATATAATATAAGTTGTTTATAATACACAAAAATGAGTTCGTTTCCTTCATTTACTATCATCGATTCTTTAGCCCATCGAAAAGCGTGACACACATATACGAAAACCTTTATATAACCACATATACGAAAACCTTTATCTTAAGAACATCTACAGTGACCAAAGAAAGCCTATTAAACAG
>NW_013721411.1:0-320 GCF_000517525.1 Limulus polyphemus | reverse complement strand
AAAAAAAGAAGAATTTAAAGGCTTTATGGGAATCATCTTCAAAGTACATTAAGAACTCTCATATTAATATTCATACATAGACCACATATTAAAGTGAAATGAAAAATTTCTATATTCTTGGAAGAAACTATCCACTGAAAAGGAAACGTTTATTGTTAGAATTTATCACTGTGGCTGATGGCAGTACTGAGCATTTAGAATATAGTCTTCTTCCACTTTTAATTTTGTATTTATTTGACAGCCTAACTAACTACTTAAAGAACGATGAGATTAATGCCACGGTGTATACAACTTCGGCCAAAACTAAATTAGGTAACCGA
>NW_013721410.1:0-320 GCF_000517525.1 Limulus polyphemus | reverse complement strand
AAAGGTATTTTATTGTGGAACTTTTCAAAATATAAGGAAAAAAAATAAAGGTATTTTATTGTGGAACTTTTCAAAATATAAGGAACAAAAACAAAGGTATTTTATTGTGGAACTTTTCAGAATATAAGGAACAAAAACAAAGGTATTTTATTGTTGAACT
Organism: Limulus polyphemus; assembly: GCF_000517525.1. NCBI lineage: Eukaryota > Metazoa > Arthropoda > Merostomata > Xiphosura > Limulidae > Limulus > Limulus polyphemus. Next base: position 160 of record NW_013721410.1, on the reverse strand, counting down.
TCACAAAAATATAAGGAACAAAAATAAAGGTATTTTATCATGGGACTTTTCAAAATATAAGGAACAAAAACAAAAGTATTTTATCATGGAACTTTTCAAAATATAAGGAACAAAAACAAAGGTATTTTATTGTTGAACTTTTCAAAATATAAGGAACCAG
>NW_013721409.1:0-320 GCF_000517525.1 Limulus polyphemus | reverse complement strand
ATATAGAATTAGACTTTTAGGATGAAGTATCTATATAGAAGCAGACTTTTAAAATGAAACATCTATATAGAAGCAGACTTTTAAAATGAAACATCTATATAGAAGCAGACTTTTAAAATGAAACATCTATATAGAATCAGGCATTTAGAATGAAACATCTATATAGAATCAGACTTTTAGAATGAAACATCTATATAGAATCATACTTTTAGAATGAAACATCTATATAGAATTAGACTTTTAGGATGAAGTATCTATATAGAAGCAGACTTTTAAAATGAAACATCTATATAGCATCAGGCATTTAGAATGAAACATCT
>NW_013721408.1:0-320 GCF_000517525.1 Limulus polyphemus | reverse complement strand
ATATATATATATATATATATATATACGGCTGTAACCATTTAAAGATGTATCACGAATGTATAAGAAGGGGAAGCATCTCTATATAGAATTATTTAAAATTTTCACGTAACTATATCAAAATTAATGCCAGTAAGGTTTATTTTCATTACTGTTTATCCTGTTTCCAGGAGCGCTAAAAGTGGTACATTCTTGGATTAACTCAAGATTTTGTTTTATGGTTGATAATATTAAATTGTACTGAATTACGTTTTATGGTTGATAATATTAAATTGTACTGAATTACGTTTTATCATTGATAATATTAAATTGTACTGAATTAC
>NW_013721407.1:0-320 GCF_000517525.1 Limulus polyphemus | reverse complement strand
ACAGACATATCTATACATATCTATACCATTTGGAAACAAGTATAAAAAAATACATTAATAATAAAGTCGTGTTTGTTGAAAAACCGAGCACAAAAATAAAATTATAAAAATAAAATAATCCACTCAACAGCTGTCCTCGAAGTTTCATTATAGAACTACATATTTTTGTAATTGCTATTAAAATAGAAAAATACAACAATTATCCTCTTCTCACAACAACAATTATCTATCTGATATTGTAGACACGTCATATTGCTAAGAGTAGAACCTTAGAAACTAGAACTAGTAAGCTTAATCGTTTCTAACTACTAAAAAGTATC
>NW_013721406.1:0-320 GCF_000517525.1 Limulus polyphemus | reverse complement strand
CTTACATCCAACTTCTTAGTCTAGTAGATTAGTTATGGTTGTTATAGGATATATATCTTACATCTAACTTCTTGGTCTAGTAGATTAGTTATGGTTGTTATAGGATATCTATCTTACATCCAACTTCTTAGTCTAGTAGATAAGTTATGGTTGTTATAGGATATCTATCTTACATCCAACTTCTTAGTCTAGTAGATTAGTTATGGTTGTTATAGGATATATATCTTACATCCAACTTCTTAAGTCTAGTAGATTAGTTATGGTTATATCCTATAACGTAAGATAATCCAACTTCTTAGTCTAGTAGATTAGTTATGGTT
>NW_013721405.1:0-320 GCF_000517525.1 Limulus polyphemus | reverse complement strand
ATACACTATGTTTAATCAGTGTTAAATATAATCCACACACTATGTTTAATCAGTGTTAAATATAATCCACGCACTATGTTTAATCAGTGTTAAATATAATCCACACACTATGTTTAATCAGTGTTAAATATAGTCCACACACTATATTTAATCAGTGTTAAATATAATCCACACACTATATTTAATCAGTGTTAAATATAATCCACACACCATGTTTAATCAGTGTTGAATATAATCCACACACCATGTTTAATCAGTGTTAAATATAATCCACACACTATGTTTAATCAGTGTTAAATATAATCCACACACTATGTTTA
>NW_013721404.1:0-320 GCF_000517525.1 Limulus polyphemus | reverse complement strand
CCTCACTATATCTTGACTGTCAGAAACTGGGTGTAAACGGAACAGAAACTGGGTGTAAACACAGTCAAGATACAGTGAGGAATACAAACTGGGTGTAAACACAGTCAAGATATAGTGAGGAATTTTGTATTCCTCACTGTATCTTGACTGTGTTTACACCCAGTTTCTGTTCCTCACTATATCATCACTGTGTTTACACCCAGTTTCTGTTCCTCACTATATCATCACTGTGTTTACACCCAGTTTCTGTTCCTCACTATATCTTGACTGTGTTTACACCCAGTTTCTGTTCCTCACTATATCTTGACTGTGTTTATTTT
>NW_013721403.1:0-320 GCF_000517525.1 Limulus polyphemus | reverse complement strand
TCCCAACGTAACTACTTGTCGTAGTTCCTAAACGTCAAACTAAGTTGAAAAACTCAACCTTGCTGTAACACTCTAACAGACTTTCTTTCAACAACAACAAAGTCATATAATAAAGATGGTTTTGTTAAAAATTATCTCGTAACTAAAGCAAATCAAAATTGGTGAAAACAGATTTTCTGTTTTCATAATTTGGATTAGCAAAGTAAGATTCTTGTCCAGTTGGATAAAACATGCTATTGCCATCTAGTGGTCTGTGTAGAACTGGAGTAATTTTGTGCCTGATCCCCACTAAGACTGAATCTACTTTCCATCAATGTGAG
>NW_013721402.1:0-320 GCF_000517525.1 Limulus polyphemus | reverse complement strand
CGTTGAGAATATTTAGTCAGAAGTTTTTTTACCATATATTTATATCGTTGTTAATGTTTAACCAGAAGTTTTATTTACCATATATACAAATATCGATGTGAATGTTTAATCAGAAGTTTTTATTGACCATTTTTATATATCGTTGTAAATGTTTAATCAGAAGTTTTTTACCATGTATATGTATATCGTTGTGAATGTTTAATCAGAAGTTTTTATTTACCATACATATATATCATTGTAAGTGTTTAATCAGAAGTTTTTATTTACCATGTATATATGTATCGATGTGAATGATTAAACAGAAGTTTTATTTTTACATA
>NW_013721401.1:0-320 GCF_000517525.1 Limulus polyphemus | reverse complement strand
CTCAAGTTTGTTTCTTTATGTAATTAAGTTTTTAACTACTGTAGTTCTCAACAGTAGTTGTAATTAAGTTTTATAAAGAAACAAACTAGTTCTCGAGTTTGTTTCTTTATAAAAACTTAATTACAACTACTGTAGTTATCAAGTTTTTTTAAACATAATTAAAACTATTATCCCCAATACTGAATGTTTATATTTTACTCAGTCAATTTCAGCCTTTCTTTCCTGTGGAATTCCTTGAAATACGTCGTTCTCTGGAGTATTTTTCATTCCCATTTCATTCTGTTTTGATTTCCAGACATAACATTGCTTTTCTGGACAAA
>NW_013721400.1:0-320 GCF_000517525.1 Limulus polyphemus | reverse complement strand
TGAGAATGCCCTCCCTCTGGTTTGTAGCTCAAAATGAGAAACGATTATACTCGAACCCTAGGGTATTCTGACGTGACTCTTTAATCGACGTACACATAAGACATCTTTAGGTTCAGAATTACAGGTTGTATTTTTTTTTCTTTTATCAAAGTTTTACTTTATGTCGTGATAACTCAAGTCGGACAAACAATTGATGTTATTTCTAAAATGTTTGTTTTGTGTGCTTGAAACTGAAGAAAAATGTTTTCGTGGCATGATGTTGGAGTAGAAGAAACACTTTACTGTAAGCAGAACTCACTAATATGTTAATTATAGTTGAC
>NW_013721399.1:0-320 GCF_000517525.1 Limulus polyphemus | reverse complement strand
AACAATTATTTCATGATAGTCGAACTACGAAAAACAACATTTTACTTATTTTTTTCTGTTTTTGAAAGCTTGTGGTGATTATGAATAAATTATAAACTGGCAGGAATCAGTTATCTAATGCTACTTTATACTTTTAAATGACGTTCAAAAGCACTCTACTGCCTGCCTTTTATGGATTTCCTGTTTCAACAACCTGCAGTTGATTTTCCGTTCATAAGCAATTTTTTTATAGTGTTCATATTCTCTTATATCATTTCAGTTTCAAAAATATTATGGTTGTTGCACAACAACAGGGACGATTATCATACTATACTAGACGT
>NW_013721398.1:0-320 GCF_000517525.1 Limulus polyphemus | reverse complement strand
TATCTATTGCCTTCGAAAAGTTGACAACGTTACAACGTCATCCTCAGGAGTCGTTTGGGAATGTACGCTCAAGCTTGAGATCCGAGAGCCCCGTGGCGTTAGCAGGCCTAACTTCTCTTGCTCTGCTGGTTATCTAAGAGATATCATATTGTTACGACAGCGGAGGTCGTGTGACGCTGGTGACACGTCGTGAACTTCTAGAAGGATCCTGAATGATCGGGCGTTTACTAGATTGCGGTAGTCTTGTATATATATATAAGACGGTCAAGACGTAACGGTAACAATGTGTAATTGAACTGCGGACAGAGTATTGTTGAGTC
>NW_013721397.1:0-320 GCF_000517525.1 Limulus polyphemus | reverse complement strand
TTAATATATCTCAATGCTATTTTTCCTACCTGTAACTAGAACCTGGAGAAATAAATATATCTCAATGCTATTATCCCTACCTGTAACTAGAACTCGGATAAATTAATATATCTCAATGCTATTTTTCCTACCTGTAACTAGAACCTGGAGAAATAAATATATCTCAATGTTATTATCCCTACCTGTAACTAGAACTCGAATAAGTTAATATATCTCAATGCTATTTTTCCTACCTGTAACTAGAACCTGGAGAAATAAATTTATCTCAATGCTATTATCCCTACCTGTAACTAGAACTCGGATAAATTAATATATCTCAA
>NW_013721396.1:0-320 GCF_000517525.1 Limulus polyphemus | reverse complement strand
ATAATGTTATACTGACAAGTTTTATTGTTACGATTAAGGGTTTACATAATGCTATACTGTCAAGTTTTATTGTTACGTTTAAAGGTTTACATAATGTTATACTGACAAGTTTTATTGTTACGATTAAGGGTTTACATAATGCTATACTGTCAAGTTTTATTGTTACGATTAAAGGTTTACATAATGTTATACTGTCAAGTTTTATTGTTACGATTAAAGGTTTACATAAAGTTATACTGTCAAGTTTTATTGTTACGATTAAAGGTTTACATAAAGTTATACTGACAAGTTTTATTGTTACGATTAAAGGTTTACATAAA
>NW_013721395.1:0-320 GCF_000517525.1 Limulus polyphemus | reverse complement strand
ATACATTATAAACTTGATGACGATCAAACATTTTTTGTGATTCTTATTTCAAACGGAATTCCTGCTGTTCTACCATATTATCGAAACCTAACAAAAATCCTAGAATTCTGCAAGTTAGAAATGTTTACGTAAAAAAAGGTTTTCTCTTCTTTACACAAATATGTCGAACATAGGTTTATATGAATTATTACATCTAACATACCAGTTAATACAATGTATTTTGAGGAATTTGTAAGCCATAATTTTGTAACACTTTGAATTTAACAAATCAAGTCTAGAAACTTCTATTATTTGTACTGTGTTTTTTATGAAATATTTGT
>NW_013721394.1:0-320 GCF_000517525.1 Limulus polyphemus | reverse complement strand
GTTCCAGTGGAGGTGGTATAGTAATGTCACAGTTTATCCTGTCCTGTGGTAGGGAAGTTCCAGTCGAGGTAGTACAGTAATGTCACAGTTTATCCTGTCCTGTGGTAGGGAAGTTCCAGTCGAGGTAGTACAGTAACACTTATATCATGGTTTATCCTGTCCTGTGGTAGGGATGTTCCAGTCGAGGTAGTACAGTAACACTTATATCATGGTTTATCCTGTCCTGTGGTAGGGAAGTTCCAGTGGAGGTAGTACAGTAACATTTATGTCATGGTTTATCCTGTCCTGTGGTAGGGATGTTCCAGTCGAGGTAGTACAGT
>NW_013721393.1:0-320 GCF_000517525.1 Limulus polyphemus | reverse complement strand
TGTTTTTTATATCAGCAATGGATGTAAGTAAACATTTGTTTATTTCAGCTATGAATGTAAGTATACAGTTGTTTATTTCAGCTATGAATGTAAGTAAATGTTTATTTATTTCATCTATGGATGTAAGTAAATGTTTGTTTATTTCAGCTATGAATGTAAGTAAATGTTTGTGTATTTCAGCTATGAATGTAAGTAAACACTTATTTATTTCAGCTATGAATGTAAGTAAACACTTATTTATATCAGCTATGAATGTAAGTAAATGTTTGTTTATATCAGCTATAGATGTAAGTAAACATTTGTTTATTTCAGCTATGAAT
>NW_013721392.1:0-320 GCF_000517525.1 Limulus polyphemus | reverse complement strand
ACGGTGTACTATGAATAGACGGTGTACTATGAATAGACTGTGTACTATGGATAGACTGTGTACTATGGATAGACGGTGTACTATGGATAGACGGTGTACTATGGATAGACGGTGTACTTTGGATAGACGGTGTACTTTGGATAGACGGTGTACTATGGATAGACGGTGTACTATGGATAGACGGTGAACTATGGATAGACTGTGTACTATGGATAGACTGTGTACTATGGATAGACGGTGAACTATGGATAGACGGTGAACTATGGATAGACGGTGTACTATGGATAGACTGTGTACTATGGATAGACGGTGAACTATGG
>NW_013721391.1:0-320 GCF_000517525.1 Limulus polyphemus | reverse complement strand
GCTTATCCTCTTACGTGTCGCTGTTTGGACGAGTACAACCTGCTTATCCTCTCACGCTTAGATGAGTACAACCTGCTTATCCTCTCACGCTTAGATGAGTACAACCTGCTTATCCTTTCACGCTTAGACGAGTACAACCTGCTTATCCTCTCACGTGTCGCTCTTTGGACGAGTACAACCTGCTTATCCTCTCACGTGTCGCTGCTTAGACGAGTACAACCTGCTTATCCTCTCACGTTTTGGACGAGTACAACCTGCTTATCCTCTCACGTGTCGCTGTTTGGACGAGTACAACCTGCTTATCCTCTTCTACGTTTTGG
>NW_013721390.1:0-320 GCF_000517525.1 Limulus polyphemus | reverse complement strand
GGCTACCCAGAAGTAACATTGTTCTCTGTAAGTTATAAATGGCTACCCAGAAGTAACATTGTTTTCTGTAAGTTATAAACGGCTACCCAGAAGTAACATTATTCTCTGTAAGTTATAAACGGCTACCCAGAAGTAACATTGTTCTCGGTAAGTTATAAATGGCTACCCAGAAGTAACATTGTTCTCGGTAAGTTATAAATGGCTACCCAGAAGTAACATTGTTTTCTGTAAGTTATAAACGGCTACCCAGAAATAACATTATTCTCGGTAAGTTATAAATGGCTACCAAGAAGTAACATTGTTCTCGGTAAGTTATAAAT
>NW_013721389.1:0-320 GCF_000517525.1 Limulus polyphemus | reverse complement strand
CAATCTGGGTTTGTTCAGTATTACAACAACAATCTGGGTTTGTTCAGTATTACAACACAACAATCTGGGCTTGTTCAGTATTACAACAAAACAATCTGGGCTTGTTCAGTTTTACAACAAAACAATCTGGGTTTGTTCAGTATTACAACAAAACAATCTGGGCTTGTTCAGTTTTACAACAAAACAACCTGGGCTTGTTCAGTATTACAACACCACAATCTGGGCTTGTTCAATATTAGAACAAAACAATCTGGGTTTGTTCAGTATTACAACAAAACAATCTGGGCTTGTTCAATATTAGAACAAAACAATCTGGGCTT
>NW_013721388.1:0-320 GCF_000517525.1 Limulus polyphemus | reverse complement strand
CGTTATACCCAAGACAAGCATTTACTCTTCCATATGAATTTACTTCTCTATTTACCCTGCTTTACAACTAGACTGATTTCACCCAAGACAAGCATTTACTCTTCCATATGAACTTACTTCTCTATTTACCCTGCTTTACACATAGACTAGTTGTACCCAAGACAAGCATTTACTCTTCCATATGAATTTACTTTTCTATTTACCCTGCTTTACACCTAGACTCATTGTACCCAAGACAATCATTTACTCTTCCATATGAACTTACTTCTCTATTTACCCTGCTTTACACCTAGACTCGTTGTATCCTAGACAAGCATTTA
>NW_013721387.1:0-320 GCF_000517525.1 Limulus polyphemus | reverse complement strand
AGTGTGGTTTTCCGATCTACCCTGGAACATCATACTCATCTATTTAGATAACATAATTACATATGAGATGTACTTTGATAATGCTTATGAAAGTTCTGGATTGATTCAGGAAAGATAACATTAAGCTCAATCCCAAGTAGCGTCAATTGTCCTGTCAGTAGATGAGTTACCTGGGACACATTTTCAGCGGAGAGGTAGTACCCAAAGAACCATCTTAGACTGAATCTATTCATTATTGGCATACATCAAAGAACTTGAGTGAAGTAAGAGTATTTCTTGAACTATGTTGTTACTATCAATGTTGTCTAAAATCATTCTGT
>NW_013721386.1:0-320 GCF_000517525.1 Limulus polyphemus | reverse complement strand
GTACATTCATACGTGTACACTATACGAGGGTTTTAACGATACATTCATACGTGTACACTATACGAGGGTTTTAACGATACATTCATACGTGTACACTATACGAGGGTTTTAACGGTACATTCATACGTGTACACTATACGAGGGTTTTAACGATACATTCATACGTGTACACTATACGAGGGTTTTAACGATACATTCATACGTGTACACTATACGAGGGTTTCTACGGTATATTCATACGTGTACACTATACGAGGGTTTCTACGGTATATTCATACGTGTACACTATACGAGGGTTTCTACGGTATATTCATACGTGT
>NW_013721385.1:0-320 GCF_000517525.1 Limulus polyphemus | reverse complement strand
ATAATGTATCAGTGCTGAAATAACTTTCGTCAGTATCTAAAAGTTTTCAAAACGTTAGGGAAAATGCACGAAAATATTGTTAGATGGGAGAAACACACATATACAAAAACTAACTCGACAGAACAAATCACATGTGATTAAAAACTTGCTAAATTAAAGTTAGTGGTGATATAAACGACGAACAAATGTTTTTCAAAAAAGCTTTCTTAAAAGTTCCTCTACACTATATTACGAGTTTAGTGTTTCAAAATAGGATAAAGCTATTCGTTATATCCGATCAAAGATTAGATTACTGTCAAACATCGTGTGCTACTAATATA
>NW_013721384.1:0-320 GCF_000517525.1 Limulus polyphemus | reverse complement strand
TTACTTTATGATACACTACGTTCCACGTATTCCACTACTTTATGATACACTACGTTCCACGTATTCCACTACTTTACGATACACTACGCTCCACGTATTCCACTACCTTACGATACACTACGCTCCACGTATTCCACTACTTTATGATACACTACGTTCCACGTATTCCACTACCTTACGATACACTACGTTCCACGTATTCGATTACTTTATGATACACTACGCTCCACGTATTCCACTACTTTATGATACACTACGTTCTACGTATTCCACTACCTTACGACACACTACGTTCCACGTATTCCATTACTTTATGATAA
>NW_013721383.1:0-320 GCF_000517525.1 Limulus polyphemus | reverse complement strand
ATTAGTTTTCTTTTACAGGTTATCTTCATTATTCTATTCAATACAGACCAGACTTTCTTCATCTATAACAAAATATGAGTTTTCTATTACAGGTTCTCTTTATTCTTCTATTCAATACAGATCAGACTTTCTTCATCTATAACAAAATATGAGTTTTCTATTACAGGTTCTCTTCATTCTTCTATTCAATACAGATCAGACTTTCTTTATCTATAACAAAATGTGAGTTGTGTATAAAGTAATTTTTCTTGGTTGTCTTAGGGTTGTGTATAAAGTCAATGTACTTGGTTGTCTTAGGGTTATGTATAAAATCACTGTAG
>NW_013721382.1:0-320 GCF_000517525.1 Limulus polyphemus | reverse complement strand
AAGTGATTGCTTTAAATGTATGTGAATTTATAATATATAAAAAATAGATGATAACTCTTACCTCTCTCACACTATAGCTTTATCCCGATGAAAGTTACTGTTCTCTGCCCATCTAAGTATTGATATGAATCTTATCTCGCTTGGTCCAGCTCTTATACCTCACTATATTGTCCATAGCAAGTTAAATCTTGTGATTCTATCCACCTATGTCAATACCCCACTATCCCAGTTCCATATACAAGCTCCCTGTTATTACTTCCTGTTCACTTTTTCTTGATGGTTTTACGTACTTGCTGCAAGTTGCTCTTTAGTATTCAATA
>NW_013721381.1:0-320 GCF_000517525.1 Limulus polyphemus | reverse complement strand
AAGTGAACTAACCCTGATTTAGTTTATGGTGGAGTGTGTCCACCTACAGGTTAACTAACCCTGTTTTAGTTTATGGTGGAGTGTGTCCACCTACAGGTTAACTAACCCTGTTTTAGTTTATGGTGGAGTGTGTCCACCAACAGGTTAACTAACGCTGTTTTAACTTCTGGTGGAGTGTGTCCATCTACAGGTGAACTAACCCTGTTTTAACTTATGGTGCAGTGTGTCCATCTACAGGTGAACTAACCCTGTTTTAGATTATGGTGGACTATGTCCACCTACAAGTGAACTAACCATGTTTTAGTTTATGGTGGACTATG
>NW_013721380.1:0-320 GCF_000517525.1 Limulus polyphemus | reverse complement strand
CATTAATGATATTAATAAATTAATAATGTTTCCAAATGACATTAAACTATTTGTTATTTCTAAGTGAATTAAGAAGGTTGATGTATTATGCAATTAATTGGATAAATTGGTAAGTTGGACAAATACTTGGAAAATTATCTTTATTTATAATAAATGCAAGGTAATGCATTTTACTTATTATAATTTTGGCCACAAGTTTAACACAGATGGAAACCAGCTTAATAGTGACTGAAGAAAAGGATCTTAGTATAGTAGTAGATAAGTCACTCAAGCCATCGATACAGTGCTCCGTTGCTTGTAGTAAAGTTTATGGAATTTTG
>NW_013721379.1:0-320 GCF_000517525.1 Limulus polyphemus | reverse complement strand
TATATATATATATATATATACACACACTTCAGGCTTTTATGCTACAACATGATATTTCCTCTGTTTTTTATTATCTTTACTTATTTATGTATTGTGTTGATAGTCTTCGCCTACGATGAACTGAAATAGATGTCTTTACTACCCGAGGATATTTTAATTTGTATTTTAGGTGTGATGGACTTTTCATCCCAAACATCTTTTTTTTTTCATGGATTACGTAAGTCGGAAATTCACGTTTTTGTTACCAGATGTATCTAATTGATGAATATAACTTTTCTGAACTGACAACCAGATGTATGTAACTGTTGAATATAACTTTT
>NW_013721378.1:0-320 GCF_000517525.1 Limulus polyphemus | reverse complement strand
TGACCCCAAACCTTTATCATACTGATTCGTTGTCATCAAACTATATTTACTGACACCAAACCTTTATCATATCGATTCGTTGTCTTCAAACAATATTTACTGACACCAAACCTTTATCATATCGATTCGTTGACTTCAAACAATATTTACTGACTACAAACCTTTATCATACTGATTCGTTGTCTTCAAACAATATTTACTGACACCAAACCTTTATCATACTGATTCGTTGTCTTCAAACAATATTTACTGACACCAAACCTTTATCATATCGATTCGTTGTCTTCAAACAATATTTACTGACACCAAACCTTTATCAT
>NW_013721377.1:0-320 GCF_000517525.1 Limulus polyphemus | reverse complement strand
CCGGATTTTAGCGTTGGAAGTCCAACCAATTACCGCTGTCTTAAAAGAAAACTTGTTGTTTGTAATAATCAGGTGATTATTCTCTATAAATTCTGCTTGTAGCTTTGTATGTATGCTCAACTAATTTGTCCCACAGTTCTAGAGTTAGCAGAGCAGGTGTCCTTATCGGTATGACGTACGCCCTCCACCCCCCCCCCCAAGGTGGGCTAAGTGGGGCTAAAATGTGCCCGGAAGATCTAATAGTAGGTTTTCAAGGTCGCTGAACGCGAATCTGAGTGGCCCAGAAGGTGTCCTTATCGATATGGCGTGGCTTATCAAGA
>NW_013721376.1:0-320 GCF_000517525.1 Limulus polyphemus | reverse complement strand
GTTTAGATATCTGTGTATTTATGGAGAATTATCTTGTGTACTAGTGCTTAACCCTATCGACACAGGTCAAAGGCCATGTCATCGTCTTTGTTGCTTGCATTCAAAAATTTATTGAACTATTATTTTATGAATCTATTTTCAATAAGTTTAATTCCAAATTGTAAGTTAGAATTTAAATTTTAGTATTATACATTATTTAATTTTTAATTTAAAAAGTAACTATAAAACAAAAACCTGATATCCATTTTGTGTGTCATGTGGTATGTTTAACGCAGCATTAGTTGAAATTAGATGTTTAGGATGTCCAAATACAAAGTGTA
>NW_013721375.1:0-320 GCF_000517525.1 Limulus polyphemus | reverse complement strand
GTGTTCATATATTTTCCAGTTAAAAGTTATTCAACCAAAAGGCTAATCCGTTTTCATATATTTTCCAATTTGTAGTTATTCAACCAAAAGGCTAATCCGTGTTCATATGTTTTCCAGTTAAAAGTTATTCAACCGAAAGGCTAATTCGTGTTCATATGTTTTCCAGTTAAAAGTTATTCAACCGAAAGGCTAAACTGTGTTCATATATTTTCCAGTTAAAAGTTACTCAACCTAAAAAATTCATTGATATATGGCTTCAAATACCGTTATTGACTCAATTCAGAACTTTGTTACAACAATGTACGTATATCTTGCTTTTT
>NW_013721374.1:0-320 GCF_000517525.1 Limulus polyphemus | reverse complement strand
ATCTAATTGTTTACAGCTCCATGATCAGGGTATATGTGGTATCTAATTGTTTACAGCTCCATGATCAGGGTGTATGTGGTATCTAATTGTTTGCAGCCCCATGATCAGGGTGTATGTGGTATCTAATTGTTTACAGCTCCATGATCAGGGTGTATGTGGTATCTAATTATTTACAGCTCCATCAGGGTGTATGTGGTATCTAATTGTTTACAGCCCCATGATCAGGGTGTGTGTGTGTGGTATCTAATTGTTTACAGCTCCATGATCAGGGTGTATGTGGTATCTAATTGTTTACAGCCCCATGATCAGGGTGTATGTGG
>NW_013721373.1:0-320 GCF_000517525.1 Limulus polyphemus | reverse complement strand
TTCGTCAATTATAAGCGGACATACTGACAGACTATTGTCAAATAATGATTTAGATATGTTGTGGTGTTATTGTTTAAGTGTAATCTATTAACCGGAATCATTATATATATCTCTCGAATAAAGTCTAAACGTACTCTTGCTTGCTGTGGACGACACTTTAATAATAGCTTTTCTCTGAAGGTTTTGTTTGGTTTTATTATTAAGCGTAAAGATGCACAATGGACTACCTGTGCCATGCCCACGGAATTTTAGCTTTATAAGCCCCCAAACATACCAATGAGTCACCTTAAAAGAATCAACAACAAAAATTATTTGACAAT
>NW_013721372.1:0-320 GCF_000517525.1 Limulus polyphemus | reverse complement strand
TTGTGCTTTGGCCATAATGGTCACTGACCTGGCCGTTTAGCTAATTTGTGTGCATAAAGTGTTGCTTAGGTAAACAAACAAGCAAGATTAAAGCAACAACAGCAACAACAACACATTTTAAACCATAAAATTAGAAAATAATTATTCTCTGCTTATTTCTTTGTTTTATTGCCACGAGTTTTATCTATATTTAAGGTTCTATATAGGGTCGACCTGATTGCTTAAACTATATAAAGTAGTATATATATACCTTTGGCTTTACCCCCTGTGGCTCAACGTTTAGTTTGAGGTATTATAACTCTAAAAGTCGTATGTCGGAA
>NW_013721371.1:0-320 GCF_000517525.1 Limulus polyphemus | reverse complement strand
GGTGTGTGTGTGTGTGTGTGTGTGTGTGTGTGTGTGTGTGTGTGTCACTGGCATTTCAAACAAGAATAATTAAGAATATAAAAAAAAAAATGTACAAAAAATATTTCATGTGGTAGCAGGCTTGTCATGCAAATCAAGTTAAGTGGGTTGGTGGTCAGCAAAAAAAGTTTAGAAACCTTTGAATAAAAAATGACATACCCTCCTGTTCCAGTTGTGTAACTCATTGGGACAAATGACAGATTTTGGTTGCAAATTTTCTGCACATTGATGAAGACTTATTTTTCAGTATTTTTACAAATTAAAAAAAAAAACAAAAACAG
>NW_013721370.1:0-320 GCF_000517525.1 Limulus polyphemus | reverse complement strand
ATATAAGTCAATTTTAAAATATATACAATACAGCTGTTAGAGATCCTCCATGCTTTGACTCCCCTAGTGGCACAATGGTAAGTCTGCGGACTTATAATGCCAGAAACCGGGTTTTCATACCCGAGGTAAACACAACACAAATAGCTCATTGTGTAGCATTATGTATCACTACAAACAAACCAAACAAACTTTGATGAGTAGAGCTTGTTTGTGTGTTTGTTTTAATTTCGTGCAAATTTACACGAAGGCTATCTGCGCTAGCCGTCCCTAATTTAGTAGTGTAAAACTAGAGGGTAGGCAGCTAATCATCACCACCCACC
>NW_013721369.1:0-320 GCF_000517525.1 Limulus polyphemus | reverse complement strand
ACTGTAGGATCAATAAAAAATGACAATCTACCAAAATCTAGGACTAAAGATATACTGAAGACATACAAAAATGGAGAGCTTAAGACGAATAAGAATTATCGTAATCTCTAGAACTTAGTAAGTGATGATAATTTTCCAGATACAAAGAATTGTCTCAACTGGCACAAAGCAATGTTGCTGTAATGAGATTTAGATAATCATCAGTAAACAATAAGGAAGGTTTTTATAAAAACTAAACATCTAGGAACGGTTTAACCCCTGTGGTTTTATGAATACTGAATATCCAGGAACGGTCTAATACCCATGTTTTTATGAATACT
>NW_013721368.1:0-320 GCF_000517525.1 Limulus polyphemus | reverse complement strand
CTAGTGACCAGCCACAAATATACACCAAACAATTCCTTACTCACAAAAATTGATGTTTAGATACCTAAACCTTCTTTCTATATCAACTGATTCGATGCCATTATAACGAAAATGCTGGACCTTCAGATAAAAAAAAGTTTTGAATCATATTGTTCGCACACACTGGAATAAAAACAGTCTTTGGACCAAATTTGATCGAAATCAGATAAAAACAAGTTTTGAATCATATTGTTCACACACATACTGGAATAAAAACAGTCTTTGAACCAAATTTGATCGAAATCAGATAAAAACAAGTTTTGAATCATATTGTTCACACA
>NW_013721367.1:0-320 GCF_000517525.1 Limulus polyphemus | reverse complement strand
TTCACGACACATTTGTAAGGCTAATTTCGACAACAGTTTGTTCACGACACATTTGTGTGACTAATTTCGACAACAGTTTGTTTGCGACACATTTGTAAGACTAATTTCGATAACCATTTATTCACGACACATTTGTAAGACTAATTTCGACAACAGTTTATTCACGACACATTTGTAAGACTAATTTCAACAACAGTTTGTTTGCGACACATGTGTAAGACTAATTTCGATAACCATTTATTCACGACACATTTGTAAGGCTAATTTCAACAACAGTTTGTTCACGACACATTTGTAAGATTAATTTCGACAACAGTTTG
>NW_013721366.1:0-320 GCF_000517525.1 Limulus polyphemus | reverse complement strand
CTGGAGTTGTAGAAACCTCCCTACTTCCATTATTACCGGAGTTGTAGAAGCCTGTCTACGTTCATTATTACTAGACTTGTATAATCCTGTCTACTTCCATTATTACTGGAGTTGTAGAAACCTTTTTTCTTCCATTATTGCTCAAGTTGTAAAAGCCTGTCTACTTCCATTATTAGTGGGGTTGTAGAAGCCTGTCTACTTTCATTATTACTGGAGTTGTAGAAGTATGTCTACTTCCATTATTACTGGAGTTGTAGAAGCCTTTTTGCTTCCATTATTATTGGAGTTGTAGAAGCCCGCCTACCTCCATTATTACTGAA
>NW_013721365.1:0-320 GCF_000517525.1 Limulus polyphemus | reverse complement strand
AACTAATTATGTTATAGTTAACAGGATATATTCCTGATCCTGATTCTTGATCTACAAGAATATGGTGTATAATACGGTTCGAAAGACAAAACGTAAAAGATAGCTACAAGAATATGGTGTATAATACGGTTCGAAAGACAAAACGTAAAAGATATCTACAAGAATATGGTGTATAATACGGTTCGAAAGACAAAACGTAAAATATATCTACAAGAATATGGTGTATAATACGGTTAGAAAAACAAAACGTAAAAGATATCTACAAGAATATGGTGTATAATACGGTTCGAAAGACAAAACGTAAAATATATCTACAAGAG
>NW_013721364.1:0-320 GCF_000517525.1 Limulus polyphemus | reverse complement strand
TTTATCTTTAAATGGGGTGTTGTTATGGACTTCAGTTAAATAATTTCCTATGCTTTAAACTATAAGTACAGAGCGTTTCAGCATCATATAAAACTTGTTGTTATTAGTTTCTTGAAGAAGGTGTGATGTAGAATTTAAGCTTTCAACAACAGCGAACTTGACAAAGCTTGCACCACAGACAAATTATTATTTTAAGTTATAAAACATATAAAATATTTATGATAGGAACTGTAAATAACAATACAGAAAGTAAGAAGAATCGTGTGACAGTTAAGAACGTATTTCAACCAGCCATGGTGTGTGATTCAAGTTCTTAATGA
>NW_013721363.1:0-320 GCF_000517525.1 Limulus polyphemus | reverse complement strand
GTTAAATAACATAAATAAACTCAGTATTGAAAGGGGCTGTTAAATAACATAAATAAACTCAGTATTGAAAGGGGTTGTTAAATAACATAAATAAACTCAGTATTGAAAGGGGTTGTTAAATAACATAAATAAACTCAGTATTGAAAAGGGTTGTTAAATATCATAAATAAACTCAGTATTGAAAGGGTTGTTAAATAACATAAATAAACTCAGTATTGAAAAGGGTTGTTAAATAACATAAATAAACTCAGTATTGAAAGGGTTGTTAAATAACATAAATAAACTCAGTATTGAAAGGGTTGTTAAATAACATAAATAAA
>NW_013721362.1:0-320 GCF_000517525.1 Limulus polyphemus | reverse complement strand
ATTGTATCGTGTTTTTGATTTAGCCCAATTTTATTGTTTTTAAGATAAGCCGGATTGTGTCGTGTTTTAAATTTAGCCCAATTTTATTGTTTTTAAGATAAGCCAGATTGTGTCGTGTTTTAAATTTAGCCCAGTTTTATTGATTTTAAGATAAGCCAGATTGTGTCGTGTTTTAAATTTAGCTAAATTTTTGTTGTTTTTAAGATAAGCCAGATTTTGTCGTGTTTCGAATGTACTGTAGTCTGTGTAACCTAACAATGATAATACTACGTACACAGTAGGTTTCGGATCTGCTTTATCCATTCTTACTCCTAAATATC
>NW_013721361.1:0-320 GCF_000517525.1 Limulus polyphemus | reverse complement strand
TCAGTGCCATATTACTGATAACAAGGTTACATCTGTGCCATATTACTGATAACCAGATTACATCAGGGCCATGTTACTGATAACAAGGTTACATCTGTGCCATATTACTGATAACAAGATTACACCAGGGCCATATTACTGATAACAAGGTTACATCAGTGCCATATCATTGATAAGAATATTACATCAGTGCCATATTACTGATAACAATGTTACATCAGTGCCATATCATTGATAAGAATATTACATCAGGGCCATATTACTGATAACAAGGTTACGTCAGTGCCATATCATTGATAAGAATATTGCATCAGTGCCAT
>NW_013721360.1:0-320 GCF_000517525.1 Limulus polyphemus | reverse complement strand
TATTGTAACAACAATGTGAAGGAGAGTAAAGTTAAAGAAATTCTTTCTTTAAATTTACTTTCCTTCACATTGTTGTTACAATAATATTTGTATTTCATTCGGAATATAAACATTATTGTAACAACAACGTGAAGGAGAGTAAAGTTAAAGAATGGAATATAAACAGTATTGTAACAACAATGTGAAAGAAAGTAAAGTGAATGAATGAATGTAATATAAACATTATTGTAACAACAATGTGAAAGAGAGAAAAGTTAAAGAAAGAATGGAATATAAACATTATTGTAACAACAATGTGAAAGAGAGAAAAGTTAAAGAAA
>NW_013721359.1:0-320 GCF_000517525.1 Limulus polyphemus | reverse complement strand
AAACACCATTGATATCCTGAACCACTGTCTAAAAACCTGCAAACACCAGTGATATCCTGAACCACTGTCTAAACCTACAAACACCTACAAAACACCGGTAATATTCTGAACCACTGTATAAAACCTACAAACACCAGTGATATCCTGAACCACTGTCTAAAACCTACAAACATCAGTGATATCCTGAACCACTGTCTGAAGCCTACAAACACCTACAAAACACCGGTAATATCCTGAACCACTGTCTACACCTACAAACACCTACAAAACACCGGTAATATCCTGAACCACTGTCTAACATTTACAAACACCAGTGATAT
>NW_013721358.1:0-320 GCF_000517525.1 Limulus polyphemus | reverse complement strand
AAGTAAAACAAAAAATCCGTTTTCAAAAACAACAAAATCTTGTGGAAAACGGACTAAAATTACTCTTATAAAGCTCAACAAAATCTAGTGGAAAGAGGACTAAAAGATCGTTATAACAGTCGAAAAAATATCGTGGTAAAAGGACAAAAAAGACCGTTTTTAAATTTTACAAAATCTTGCGAAGTCAGGACTAAAAATATCGTTATCAATATCGAAAAAATCTAGTTTAAAAAGGATTAATAAGACCATTATAAAAGTTATTAAATATAGTATAAGAAAGTCTCAAAAATACCGTTATCAGAGTCGAAAATCTAGTCTAT
>NW_013721357.1:0-320 GCF_000517525.1 Limulus polyphemus | reverse complement strand
GATTTATTTGGGATGTTTTTTCTTCTTCGTTTTCTCTAATCTTCTCGATTTGACTAACGTTATTTGCACTCCAAAAATCTTCGGTTAATCGTTGTTTACGTCATTCAAAACAGCGGTGACAATGGTAGGCCACACGTGTAACATACAATCATACAGAACACTCGAGAAATATTATACAAAGAATTATGCTCGAGTAATATTTCCAGTACTGAACAATACATAATTTAAAACTTATCTCAAGAAACAATGTACAACTGTGCCAGGCGTGGCCTAGTGGTTAGTGTACCTGGAATGGGAATCTTTTTTTTGTTGTTTGAAGT
>NW_013721356.1:0-320 GCF_000517525.1 Limulus polyphemus | reverse complement strand
ACAACCTGCTCATTATAATTAAACCTACTAGTACTAGCCCTATTAGAACAGTTTTAAGTCATTATTTAATATAACCTACTCATTATAATTAAACCTACTAGTACTAGCCCTATTAGAACAGTTTTAAATCATTATTTAATACAACCTGCTCATTATAATTAAACCTACTAGTACTAGCCCTATTAGAACAGTTTTAAGTCATTATTTAATACAACCTGCTCATTATAATTAAACCTACTAGTACTAGCCCTATTAGAACAATTTTAAATCATTATTTAATACAACCTGCTCATTATAATTAAACCTACTAGTACTAGCCC
>NW_013721355.1:0-320 GCF_000517525.1 Limulus polyphemus | reverse complement strand
GGGGGGATCAAAATTATGACATTAAACTTTGTGACGGTAAAGAAACAAAACTATAATAGACACTGATCTCTATGTTGATGAAGAAGTGGGATCATAACTGGGACACTAAACTCTATCTGTAAAAAGTAAGATCAAAACTAGGACACTAAACTTTGTGGCGGTAAGGAAAGAAGATCATGACTAGACACTAAACTCTAAGTTGATAAGGAAGTAGGATCATAACTGGGACACTAAACTCTATCTGTAAAAAAAGTAAGATCAAAACTAGGACACCAAACTTTGTGGCGGTAAGGAAAGAAGATCATGACTAGACATTAAAC
>NW_013721354.1:0-320 GCF_000517525.1 Limulus polyphemus | reverse complement strand
GGCACTTTTGCGCATTTCGAAATAAGTCCCCTCTCGTGAACTTATAATTGGAAAGTGGATGGAATTTATTTTCTTTAATCTATAGTATGTTTTATTGCATTTTTACTATAAATAGTGCAACGTCTTTAAACTTTAAAAAAGCTGTGTTATTGATAATTCAGTTAAAGTATATATTTATTACACTATTTCTTTAGATTGAAGAAAATAAATTCCATCCACTTTAAATGTGTAATAAAGCACACTATAGATTAAAGAAAATAAATTCCATCCACTTTAAATATGTAATAAAACATACTATAGATTAAAGAAAATAAATTCCA
>NW_013721353.1:0-320 GCF_000517525.1 Limulus polyphemus | reverse complement strand
GGTGTTAAGTCTTTCTAAAGATGTCTATTATAATTTATTTTTGGTTTTCTTTATGTGGATCACTTTTGTTTTATTAAAAACAACTGAGATCCAGTTATAAATATGCATGTCTATATTACTTTTCATTAAATATGCTACGCAATGTCTGAAAAAAGACAGCAGTGTAGTTATCACAGATGAAACAGCAGGTAATTTTACCCTTCTATAACTATTTACAATATGTCTGTAGTAAGGTATATTTGGGTAATTTTTCTTTAATTTTTATGCAGATGTTCTAGATATGATCATGGCATCCTTATAAACTGGACATTGAAACATGA
>NW_013721352.1:0-320 GCF_000517525.1 Limulus polyphemus | reverse complement strand
TCATATCGTATAAATTATAATATAATTTATTACAAGAAACATAGCTGCATATCGTATAAAATATAATATAATTTGTTACAAAAAACATAGCTGCATATCGTATATAATATATAATATAATTTGTTACAAGAAACATAGCTGCATATCGTATAAAATATAATATGATTTGTTACAAGAAACATAGCTGCATATAATATATAATATAATTTGTTGCAAGAAACATAGCTGCATATCGTATAAAATATAATACAAATTGTTACAAGAAACATAGCTGCATATCGTATAAATTATAATATAATTTGTTACAAGAAACATAGCTG
>NW_013721351.1:0-320 GCF_000517525.1 Limulus polyphemus | reverse complement strand
CAAAGTAAATTATAGCTGAAATAAAATGTCTTTAGAATATTTTAGTCCTTTAAGTAGTTTAGTCAAAGTAAATTATAGCTGAAATAAAATGTCTTTAGAATATTTTAGTCCTTTAAGTAGTTTTTAGTCAAAGTAAATTTTAGCTTTCGTTAAATGTTTCTAGAATATTTTACTCCTTTAAGTAATTTAGACAAAGTATATTATAGCTTTCGTAAAATGTTTCTAGAATATTTTAGACCTTTAAGTAGTTTTTAGTCAAAGTAAATTATAGCTGAAATAAAATGTTTGTACAATATTTTAGTCCTTTAAGTAGTTTTTAG
>NW_013721350.1:0-320 GCF_000517525.1 Limulus polyphemus | reverse complement strand
TCAAGTGACTATTTCTAGTATGCGGTGGAGTGAACTGAATATCTTTGGTGACTCAAGTGACCTTTGCAGTATCTGATAGAGTGAACTGAATATCTTTGGTGACTCAAATGACTATCTGCAGTATGCGGTGGAGTGAACTGAATATCTTTGGTGACTCAAGTGACCTTTGCAGTATCTGATAGAGTGAACTGAATATCTTTGGTGACTCAAGTGACTATTTCCAGTATGTGGTGGAGTGAACTAAATATCTTTGGTGACTCAAGTAACTATTTCCAGTATGTGGTGGAGTGAACTGAATATATTTGGTGACTCAAGTGACT
>NW_013721349.1:0-320 GCF_000517525.1 Limulus polyphemus | reverse complement strand
TCACTACTACAGAAGTTTTCATACTGATAGTCTTTTTGCTACAAACTAATATTGTCTCACTACTACAGAAGTTTTGATACTGATAGTCTTGTTGCTACAAACCAATACTGTCTCACTACTACAGAAGTTTTGATACTGACAGTCTTGTTATTACAAACCAATACTGTCTCACTACTACAGATGTTTTGATACTGACAGTCTTTTTGCTACAAACTAATATTGTCTCACTACTACAGAAGTTTTCATACTGACAGTCTTTTTGCTACAAACTAATATTGTCTCACTACTACAGAAGTTTTGATACTGACAGTCTTGTTGCT
>NW_013721348.1:0-320 GCF_000517525.1 Limulus polyphemus | reverse complement strand
GTTTCTAGCTTAAGTATGTGAGAGTAGGAAGACACGTACACGTAAGTATAGTTATACAGCTCTTGTTCCTAGCTTAGTAATGTGATAGCAGGAAGACACGTACACGTAAGTATAGTTATACAGCTCTTGTTCCTAGCTTAATAATGTGATAGCAGGAAGACACGTACACGTAAGTATAGTTATATAGCTTTTGTTTCTAGCTTAAGTATATGATAGCAGGAAGACACGTACACATAACTATCGTTACACAGCTCTTGTTTCTAGCTTAAATACGTGATAGTAGGAAGACACGTACACGTAACTATCGTTATACAAATCCT
>NW_013721347.1:0-320 GCF_000517525.1 Limulus polyphemus | reverse complement strand
TACCATGCTAACCACGCCTATTATTGCCATCCATTATTGTATCATGCTAACCACGCCTATTATTACCATCTATTATTATACCATGCTAACCACGCCTATTATTACCATCCATTATTGTACCATCCTAACCACGCCTATTATTACCATCCATTATTATACCATGCTAACCACGCCTATTATTACCATCCATTATTGTACCATGCTAACAACGCCTATTATTACCATCCATTATTGTACCATGCTAACCACCCCTATTATTACCATCCATTATTATACCATGCTAACCACGCTTATTATTACCATCCATTATTGTACCATGC
>NW_013721346.1:0-320 GCF_000517525.1 Limulus polyphemus | reverse complement strand
GACAATTGACATTTGTTTCATTCAATCTATTTATTATACAGTCTTCGATTGTTGATATTCTAACTGTTTAACAGCTGTACGACAACTGACATTTGTTTCATTGAATCAGTTTATTATACAGTCTTCGATTGTTGATATTCTAACTGATTAACAGCTGTACGACAAGTGACATTTGTTTCATTGAATCTATTTATTATACAGTCTTCGATTGTTGATATTCTAACTGTTTAACAGCTGTACGACAATTGACATTTGTTTCATTCAATCTATTTATTATACAGTCTTCGATTGTTGATATTCTAACTGATTAATAGCTGTAC
>NW_013721345.1:0-320 GCF_000517525.1 Limulus polyphemus | reverse complement strand
CGTTACGGCTAACCAAAGCTCGTTAGTCATTATTAGGATTACGGCCGAAAGTGTCGTAAACAGCTATGGTACCCAACTGATGAAACAGTGCATTATAACAAGGTAGTTTAACAGTATGTTTACAATGTATTATAACTAAGGTAGTTTTAACAGTATATTTACAATGTATTATAACTAAGGTAGTTTAACAGTATATTTACAATGTATTATAACTAAGGTAGTTTAACAGTATATTTACAATGTATTATAATTAAGGTAGTTTTAACAGTATATTTACAATGTATTATAACTATGGTAGTTTAATAATATATTTACAATAT
>NW_013721344.1:0-320 GCF_000517525.1 Limulus polyphemus | reverse complement strand
TTATATATTCCACTATAGATAGCTACTTCTAGTTAGCCCATGTATATATACATATGTATACACACACACAAACACGTACATATTTATATATTCCACTATAGATAGCTACTTCTAGTTAGCCCATGTATATATATATGTATATACACACACAAACACGTACATATTTATATATTCCACTATAGATAGCTACTTCTAGTTAGCCCATGTATATATACATATGTATACACACACAAACACGTACATATTTATATATTCCACTATAGATAGCTACTTCTAGTTAGCCCATGTATATATATATATATATACAAACACAAACACGT
>NW_013721343.1:0-320 GCF_000517525.1 Limulus polyphemus | reverse complement strand
CCCATGTTAGTGGACAACGATCAGAAAATAAATAAATAAATATGTAGATATCACGCGCACACAAAATGAAGTAGAATTATCAACATGGTTTTTCTTATCTCACTTTCAAATACGTAGTTTAATCTTGAAACAGTTGTTAGATCCCAGAAAACAAAAATTATACCTTTGACACATGCTGTCATCTAACACTGCTCTTTGAACTCAGAAAACAACTATAACCTGCAACACATGGTCTCATGTTAAAACTGTTGCTTGAACTAAAAAAACAAACAAAAACTATAACCTTTAACACGTGATCTTATACTGACACTGTTGTTGGA
>NW_013721342.1:0-320 GCF_000517525.1 Limulus polyphemus | reverse complement strand
AGGTATATACCTGTATATGTATCCGTTTAAGAAGGTATATACCTGTATATATATATATCCATTTAAAAAGGTATATACCTGTATATGTATCCGTTTATAAAGGTATATACCTGTATATATGTATATCCATTTAAAAAGGTATATACCTGTATATGTATCCGTTTATAAAGGTATATACCTGTATATGTATATCCATTTAAAAATGTATATACCTGTATATGTATCCGTTTAAGAAGGTATATACCTGTATCTGTATCCATTTAAAAAGGTATATACCTGTATATATATCTATTTAAAAAGGTATATACCTGTATCTATAT
>NW_013721341.1:0-320 GCF_000517525.1 Limulus polyphemus | reverse complement strand
CTACACGTGTTAACCACATCTACACATGTTAACTACATCTACAAGTGTTAACCACATCTACACGTGTTAACCACATCTACACGTGTTAAGTACATCTGCACGTGTTAACTACATCTGCACGTGTTAACCACATCTACACGTGTTAAGTACATCTACACGTGTTAAGTACATCTACACGTGTTAACCACATATACACGTGTTAACCACATCTACACGTGTTAACCACATCTACACGTGTTAACCACATCTACACATGTTAACTACATCTACAAGTGTTAACCACATCTACACGTGTTAAGTACATCTACACGTGTTAAGTA
>NW_013721340.1:0-320 GCF_000517525.1 Limulus polyphemus | reverse complement strand
CCCTCGAAACTAACTTAAGTTGTATCTTTGCTGTGGAGATGACGATACACAACTACCTTGTTTTTATCGTGAGTTGAAAAAATTAAATCATTTTAAATTAAAAATAATTCATTATTAGCTTTAATAATATAATTCACTTATATACTTTACATAAGTTTAGTAACGATCTAAAAAAGGTTAGGCCTTTTTAATAACGAGGCTAGTGTGTTGCTTCTTTAGTCTTTTGATATATGTCAAAATGAATATATGAGCTTTATATATGGCATTTTGTGTGTGTTTGTATATATATATATATATATATATATATATATATATATATA
>NW_013721339.1:0-320 GCF_000517525.1 Limulus polyphemus | reverse complement strand
CCTCTACCAACCTCGTATTATCATGAAATACTTCTACCAACCTATTATTATCATGAAATACCTCTACCAACCTCGTATTATCATGAAATACCTCTACCAACCTCTTATTATCGTGAAATACCTCTACCAACCTCTTATTATCTTGAAATACTTCTACCAACCTATTATTATCTTGAAATACTTCTACCAACCTCTTATTATCTTGAAATACCTCTACCAACCTCTTATTATCTTGAAATACTTCTACCAACCTATTATTATCGTGAAATACCTCTACCAACCTCTTATTATCTTGAAATACTTCTACCAACCTATTATTA
>NW_013721338.1:0-320 GCF_000517525.1 Limulus polyphemus | reverse complement strand
AGTAGTTGTGCTAGAACCTTATTACTCAACACTTTGATTCTTCCAGTAGTTGTGCTAGAATCTTTTTACTCAACACTTTGATTCTTCCAGTAGTTGTGCTAGAACCTTATTACTCAACACTTTGATTCTTCCAGTAGCTGTGCTAGTCTTTATTACTCAATACTTTGATTCTTCCGGTAGCTGTGCTAGTCCTTATTACTCAACACTTTGATTCTTCCAGTAGTTGTGCTAGAACCTTATTGCTCAACACGTTGATTCTTTCAGTAGTTGGGCTAGAATCTTATCACTCAACACTTTGATTCTTCCGGTAGCTGTGCTAG
>NW_013721337.1:0-320 GCF_000517525.1 Limulus polyphemus | reverse complement strand
CGCAACGCGCCAAAAAACAGTATCTATTATTGGTTTGCTATAGTTGGCATACTCTAAATCTCGTAAGCTATAATTGGGATTAAAGCTTAGTAATCAGAAAACTTCCGATATTTGACCAGAAACATTAATAAATTTCGAACATTATAAACCAGTTAACTTCAGTGAATTCACGTCGGACATTAGTACTTTTCGTGAAGACATTATATAACTTCAGCGGTAAAAAACTCAAGCTGGACCTGTGATCAGTGAATTTCACAGAGCTAGCAAGCTCCCTATTAAGTGAATTGTACCTACGTCAATTAACTCGCTCATCGTGAACC
>NW_013721336.1:0-320 GCF_000517525.1 Limulus polyphemus | reverse complement strand
AGATTCGCACCCGCGACCCTTAGATTGCGAGTCGAGCGCCTTAACCACCTGACCAAGAAGCATGAAGTTTAAAATACAGTTTTCAGTTATTGGCTTTTTTTCTGTAAGATCTTATGCAGAATTCGTGATACAGTTTTCACATTACTGTAGATTTCAGATTAGAAGTTACTTCGGATTTCGTGATAAGATTCTTAGAGAACAGTCGTTTCCAGGTTTAAGAGTTACTGTAGATTTATTGATAAGATTCTTAGTGAACAGTCGTTTCCAGGTTTTAGAGTTACTGTAAATTTAATGATAAGATTCTTAGTGAACAGTCGTTT
>NW_013721335.1:0-320 GCF_000517525.1 Limulus polyphemus | reverse complement strand
ATATTGGTAGATGGATATGCCAACTATGGATAACAAATGATAAACAAATATGGGTAGATGGATATGCCAACTATGGATAACAAATGATATACAGATATTGGTAGATGGATATGCCAACTATGGATAACAAATGATAAACAGATATGGGTAGATGGATAGGCCAACTATGGATAACAAATGATAAACAGATATTGGTAGATGGATATGACAACTATGGATAACAAATGATAAACAGATATGGGTAGATGGATATGCCAACTATGGATAACAAACGATAAACAGATATGGGTAGATGGATATGCCAACTATGGATAACAAGC
>NW_013721334.1:0-320 GCF_000517525.1 Limulus polyphemus | reverse complement strand
TTCGAAAGCGCTCGGGTTATAGGGTTTTTATTAATTTCTATCAAGAATTCTTGAACCTACGTGTTTTTTTTCTAACATCATGACTAGTACACCTCTTCATGTTTTTACTTATTTAGTTAGTTTTCCAAGCTTCCGCCGTCAGGCCAAAAAGTAAAAATATAATGATAACGTGGAGTTTCCCCGTTAATTGTGTATTTATGAATAATACCCCTACGTTATGAATGATGCTATAAGGGGTAGAAACAATACTAGATGGTTCAGGGGTAAAAATAATGATAGAAAAATTAAAGAATCTGTGGTAAGAGAACTACCATGAGGGC
>NW_013721333.1:0-321 GCF_000517525.1 Limulus polyphemus | reverse complement strand
CATTGATCAAACATGTTAAGTAAGTGTTATTGATCAAGCATGTTAAATAAGTGTCATTAATCAAACATGTTAAGTGTCATTGATCAAACATGTTAAGTAAGTGTCACTGATCAAACATGTTAATAAGTGTCATTGATCAAACATGTTAAATAAGTGTCACTGATCAAACATGTTAATAAGTGTCATTGATCAAACATGTTAATAAGTGTCATTGATCAAACATGTTAAGTAAGTGTCACTGATCAAGCATGTTAAATAAGTGTCATTAATCAAGCATGTTAAAGAAGTGTCATTGATCAAGCATGTTAAAGAAGTGTCACT
>NW_013721332.1:0-321 GCF_000517525.1 Limulus polyphemus | reverse complement strand
GAATGGTGTCACTCATCGCCAATTCTTTTACGGTCAGGAGGAGCAGAATGATGTCACTCATCGCCAATTCTTTTACTGCTCCTCCCTGACCGAATGATGTCACTCATCGCCAATTCTTTTACTGCTCCTCCCTGACCGAATGATGTCACTCATCGCCAATTCTTTTACTGTTCTTCCCTGACCGAATGGTGTCACTCATCGCCAATTCTTTTACTGCTCCTCCCTGACCGAATGATGTCACTCATCGCCAATTCTTTTACTGCTCTTCCCTGACCGAATGGTGTCACTCATCGCCAATTCTTTTACTGCTCCTCCCTGACT
>NW_013721331.1:0-321 GCF_000517525.1 Limulus polyphemus | reverse complement strand
AAACGTTCTTGAGGCGCTCTTAGTTTAACTGACTCTTACAGCACAACCCCTGTCCTAAAGAGCGTTTTTTTTTCGACAATGGGGAGGAAACCATAAACTCTCAGATTCACAATCCGGGCTCGCTAACCACTGAGCCACGCCTGGTACCGCTGTCTTAGAGACGAAGAGAGTTATCGTTGTAGCTGACAGGCCTCTTGTTGTACCTCTTACACACAAGTGGTCCTGGAATTGTACCTCTTACACAAAAGTGGTCCTGGAGTTGTACCTCTTACATACAAGTTGTCCTGGAATTGTACCTCTTACACACAAGTGGTCCTGGAA
>NW_013721330.1:0-321 GCF_000517525.1 Limulus polyphemus | reverse complement strand
GTCCCAGTCTAAGGACGATATCGCCACATCTGGAGAGGAAGTCTTAGTCTAAGAACGATATCGCCACATCTAGAGAGGAAGTCCCAGTCTAAAGACGATATTGCCACATCTGGAGAGGAAGTCCTAGTCGAAGGACGATATCGCCACATCTGGAGAGGAAGTCCCAGTCTAAGGACGATATCGCCACATCTGGAGAGGAAGTCTTAGTCTAAGAACGATATTGCCACATCTGGAGAGGAAGTCCTAGTCGAAGGACGATATCGCCACATCTGGAGAGGAAGTCCCAGTCTAAGGACGATATCGCCACATCTGGAGAGGAAG
>NW_013721329.1:0-321 GCF_000517525.1 Limulus polyphemus | reverse complement strand
GACAAAATGATCAGTAAATTTATTTTGAGTACGTTTTGTTCTTTGAAACTCTATGACAGTGGCCTGATGGCTTATCGGACTGGGGATCGGAGAGTCTCGGGTTTGAGACACGGTGATACCAAACATTTTCAGCTGTGGGTGCGTTTGAGTTTTGTTTGTTTGTTATGTTTTAGAGCAAATACACATTGGACTACCTGCTGTATCCACCGCGGGGAATCAAATCCCGGACTTTAGAGTTGTAAGTCCGTATACCGGGGGGCGTGTTATGAAAGATACTCAATCCTACTATTCGCTTCTTGTAGTGGGCATTGTTATTGCTTG
>NW_013721328.1:0-321 GCF_000517525.1 Limulus polyphemus | reverse complement strand
TACCAAGTAGGTATGTTGCGTGGACTTGGTGTTTTACACGCTGTTAAATTTGCTGTAAAAATGTTATTAATACACTACTGAAACGCGTCATCACACCTACATATAATCAATACCAAATGCAGAAAGGCAAGAAATGGTCATTTGTGATTATAATAGGCTAAGAAACACAAACAATACTTATTACCGACCTTGTACACATGATATAAATACTGTGTTAAGTTTAACATTTGCATTCGTTCGTTAAACAATTTAAAGAAGGACAAAGATGTTTCAGGAAACGTTCATTAGTTTCTTGTCTATCTCAGAATTTCCGCCATCCTT
>NW_013721327.1:0-321 GCF_000517525.1 Limulus polyphemus | reverse complement strand
TTACTTAATGTAGAAAATGTTTAAGGTTGACAATAAATTTGCATCTCCCTTCACTGCCTGGACGTGTTTACATAAGAAGATTAATTGAATGTAGAAAATGTTTAAGGTTGACAATAAATTTACATCTCCCTTCACTGCCTGAACGTGTTTACATAAGAAGATTTATTGAAGATAGAAAATGTTTAAGGTTGACAATAAATTTACATCTCCCTTCACTACCCAGACATGTTTACATAAGAAGATTTATTGAAGGTAGAAAATGTTCAAGGTTGACAATAAATTTGCATCTCCCTTCATTGCCTGAACGTGTTTACATAAGAA
>NW_013721326.1:0-321 GCF_000517525.1 Limulus polyphemus | reverse complement strand
TTGCATTTGTTATCTAGATGTCCTTAAATATTTAAGTGAAACCTATGTGAATATCACAACAGTACCTTCATTAAGGATTTTGGATGACAAATGAAGTTTTACCTAACTCTTATATATATACATACTGATTTATTCATCTTCATTTTTCACATGGACTGATTTGTCCATTTATAATCCTTTCATTTGGTCTGATTTAGACAGTATGTATTCACTTCCCAATTTTTTCTTAATAAGCTCAAAATTAATATGATCATCTTGTTCAATCTCGCTTCCATGTAGCAGCTGTTCAGGGTGATGAATATTTCTTAAATCTTCATTTGT
>NW_013721325.1:0-321 GCF_000517525.1 Limulus polyphemus | reverse complement strand
AGTGTAACAATAGCTTTGTTTTGTTGATCTATCAGTACTAGTTAGTGTAACAATAGCTTTATTTTGTTGATCTATCAGTATCAGTTAATGTAACAATAGCTTTGTTTTGTTGATCTATCAGTACTATTAGTGTAACAATAGCTTTGTTTTGTTGATCTATCAGTACTAGTTAGTGTAACAATAGCTTTGTTTTGTTGATCTATCAGTACTAGTTAGTGTAACAATAGCTTTGTTTTGTTGATCTATCAGTTAGTGTAACAATAGCTTTGTTTTGTTGATCTATCAGTAGTTAGTGTAACAATAGCTTTGTTTTGTTGATCT
>NW_013721324.1:0-321 GCF_000517525.1 Limulus polyphemus | reverse complement strand
AAGAGTAACCCATTCTGTATTCTAAGGTGAATCCTTGGCTATAGCCCCTCAGTGGAACACCAGTAAGTCTGCAGACTTATAAATATTGCTAGAAACCAGGTTTCGATACCCATGGTGCACACAGCAGAGATAACCCATTGTATAGCTTTGTGCTTAACTACAAACAAACAAATCCTTGGTTATCCAATATGTCATTAAGAGTAACCCATCCTGTATTCTGTAGAGCACCCTTGGTTATCCAATATGTCATTAAGAGTAACCCATCCTGTATTCTGTAGGGCACCCTTGGTTATCCAATATGTCATTAAGAGTAACCCATCC
>NW_013721323.1:0-321 GCF_000517525.1 Limulus polyphemus | reverse complement strand
TGTACTTTATAAATAACACTTCTTATATACTGTACTTTATAAATAACACCTTATATACTGTAATTTATAAATAACACTTCTTATATACTGTAATTTATAAATAACACTTCTTATATACTGTAATTTATAAATAACTTATTATATACTGTACTTTATAAATAACACTTCTTATATACTGTAATTTATAAATAGCACTTCTTATATACTGTAAGTAATAAATAACACTTCTTATATACTGTACTTTATAAATAACACTTCTTATATACTGTGCTTTATAAATAACACTTCTTATATACTGTACGTTATAAATAACACTTCTTA
>NW_013721322.1:0-321 GCF_000517525.1 Limulus polyphemus | reverse complement strand
GGTAGGTGTTGGATTAGTAGACTGATGTTAAATGTTGGATTAGCAGATTGACGGTTAAAAGTTGGATTAGTAGACTGATGGTAAATGTTGGATTAGCAGATTGACGGTAAAAGTTGGATTAGTAGATTGATGCTAAATATTGGATTAGTAGACTGATGTTAAATGTTGGATTAGTAGATTGACGGTAAATGTTGGATTAGTAGACTGATGTTAAATGTTGGATTAGTAGATGAACCGTAAGTGTTGGATTAGTAGATTAACCGTAAGTGTTGGATTAGTAGATTGATGGTAGGTGTTGGATTAGTAGATTCACGGTAGGTG
>NW_013721321.1:0-321 GCF_000517525.1 Limulus polyphemus | reverse complement strand
CAGTACCCTTTCGTTGGTGCAGTAAATACTCTACATAGTGTACCCATCCTTGGAGTAGTAAATAATCGATATATTGGACCTATCCCTAGTGTAGTAAATACCCTACATACTTTTTCCTATCAATGGTTCAGTAAATACTCTTCATAATGTTCCCTATCCCTGGTGTAGTAAATACTCTACATAGTGTACCCTTCCCTTTTGTAGTAAATACTCGACATATTGTACTTTTCCTTGGTGTATTAAATACTCTACATAGTGTAATCTATTCCTGGTGCGGTAAATACTCTAAATACTGTACCATATCCCTGATGCAGTAAATAC
>NW_013721320.1:0-321 GCF_000517525.1 Limulus polyphemus | reverse complement strand
GTATATAAAAATTTAGTGATTTATCAGGTGGTCCACCGTATTATATTAGATATATAATAGAGCTAGTGATGGTTTAGGTAGTACACTGTATTGTACTATATAAAAATTTAGTGATTCATCAGGTGGTCCACCATATTATATTAGATATATAATAGACCTAGTGATGGCTTAGGTAGTACACTGTATTGCACTATATAAAACATTTAGTGATTCATCAGGTGGTCCACCGTATTATATTAGATATATAATAGAGCTAGTGATGGCTTAGGTAGTACACTGTATTGTACTATATAAAAAATTTAGTGATTTATCAGGTGGTCC
>NW_013721319.1:0-321 GCF_000517525.1 Limulus polyphemus | reverse complement strand
CATATGTACTGGTGTCATCGGAAATATTGTTACAAACATATATACCGGTGTCATCAGAAGTATTGTTACCAACATATGTACCTGTGTCATCAGAAGTATTGTTACCAACATATGTACTGGTCAATACTTCTGATGACTTACAAACATATGTACCAGTGTCATCAGAAGTATTGTTACAAACATATGTACTGGTGTCATCAGAAGTATTATTATAAACATATGTACCAGTGTCATTAGAAGTATTGTTACAAACATATGTACCAGTGCCATCAGAAGTATTATTATAAACATATGTACCAGTGTCATCAGAAGTATTGTTAC
>NW_013721318.1:0-321 GCF_000517525.1 Limulus polyphemus | reverse complement strand
GTACACTGCTAAGATGATGAAAGTAACTACAAGTACACTGCTAAGATGATGAAAGTAACTGTACAAGTACACTGTTAAGATGATGAAAGTAACTGTACAAGTACACTGCTAAGATGATGAAAGTAACTGTACAAGTACACCGCTAAGATGATGAAAGTAACTGTACAAGTACATCGCTAAGATGATGAAAGTAACTATACAAGTACACTGTTAAGATGATGAAAGTAACTGTACAAGTACACTGCTAAGATGATGAAAGTAACTGTACAAGTACATCGCTAAGATGATGAAAGTAACTACAAGTACACTGCTAAGATGATG
>NW_013721317.1:0-321 GCF_000517525.1 Limulus polyphemus | reverse complement strand
ATCACGCACTTTCCCCTGCTGTTGTTCATGAAAATGAATTAATTCTAGACACGTTGGAAGGCCTTAGATCACGCACTTTCTTCTGTTGATGACCAATGAATGTTTAGTCTATACTTATTTACTCTTTGTTCAGTGATTTTTAAACCGTAATGTAATTTGCAAAGTGTAGATGAAACAGCTTAATATGTAAACCTGAATGTGTGTGTTTACAATGATACACTAATAAGCATTTTTTTCCTAACTGGATTATTCGCACTTTATAAACAACCTTTATCAGGACCTATCGTTTGATGATACAATTTTGGATAAACAACCTTTATC
>NW_013721316.1:0-321 GCF_000517525.1 Limulus polyphemus | reverse complement strand
GCTAGTGAACAGGTGTCACATGACTAAACTATGTATCTGTCTGCTAGTGAACATGTGTCACATGACTATTAAACTATGTATCTGTCTGCTAGTGAACATGTGTCACGTGACTATTAAACTATGTATCTGTCTGCTAGTGAACAGGTGTCACATGACTACTAAACTGTGTATCTGTCTGCTAGTGAACAGGTGTCACATGACTATTAAACTATGTATCTGTCTGCTAGTGAACAGGTGTCACATGACTACTAAACTATGTATCTGTCTGCTAGTGAACAGGTATCACATGACTATTAAACTATGTATCTGTCTGCTAGTGAT
>NW_013721315.1:0-321 GCF_000517525.1 Limulus polyphemus | reverse complement strand
ATGATAGAAGGTATTACTACACAGCAACTAGTACGATATTTTTCACCCTTGTGAAATGATGATAGAAGGTATTACTACACAGAAAATAGTACGATATTTTTCACCCTTGTGGAATGGCGATAGAAGGTATTACTACACAGAAAATAGTACGATATTTTTCACCCTTGTGGAATGATGATAGAAGTTATTACTACACAGAAAATAGTGCGATATTTTTCACCCTTGTGGAATGATGATGGAAGGTATTACTACACAGAAAATAGTACGATATTTTTCACCCTTGTGAAATGATGACACAAGTATTACTACACAGAAAATAGT
>NW_013721314.1:0-321 GCF_000517525.1 Limulus polyphemus | reverse complement strand
GGTAGATTTGTGATAATTTTATTTGCTTACAAACTGTACTAAACCAGTTGAAGTGGTAGATTTATGATAATTTTACTTGCTTACAAACTCTACTGAAACAGTCTGAAGTGGTAGATTTATGATAATTTTACTTGCTTACAAAATGTACTAAAACAGTTTCAAGTGGTAGATTTATGAGAATTGTACTTGGTTCCAGCTCTACTGAAACAGCTTCAAGTTGTAGATTTATGATAATTTTACTTGCTTAGAACTCTACTGAAACACCTTCAAGTGGTAGATTTGTGATAATCTTATTTGCTTACATACTGTACTAAGCCAGTT
>NW_013721313.1:0-321 GCF_000517525.1 Limulus polyphemus | reverse complement strand
GCCCCCTAACCACCTGGGCATCGTTCTGATAAAGTCACAGTTCAAGCATTACAAAACCACGTTATCATTCACATAAGATAATGTTGATCGTTTGATTCAATGTAAGCCTAGTAATTTAGTAATATCTCAGAATTTTCTGTACTGCTGTTAAAAGATTCAGCCACTTAATAATGAAACAGAAAATACTTTTCTATCAAAGTTTGTTGGCAGTTAACTTTTAAAATTTATAATTTAGTGGAGTAAGTTTAAAATAAGTGAAAGAGATATGAAACTAGTTTTATATTAATATTAACTGTCGATCAGAGCAAGCTACCTACTTAG
>NW_013721312.1:0-321 GCF_000517525.1 Limulus polyphemus | reverse complement strand
AACTTTACAAGAGTTACTATTGTTCCAGCCATAAAAGAGTTACTATTGTTCCAGCTTTACAAGAGTTACTATTATTCCAACTTTACAAGAGGTACTATTGTTCCAGCTTTACAATAATTACTAATCGATTAAACCTTACAAAGTGTACAATTGTTTCAATCCTACAAGAGTTACTATTGTTCCAGCCTTACAATAGTTACTATTGTTCCAGCCTTACAATAGTTACTATTGTTCCAGCCTTACAATAGTTACTATTGTTTAAACCTTACAAAGTGTACAATTGTTTCAATCCTACAAGAGTTACTATTGTTCCAGCCTTAC
>NW_013721311.1:0-321 GCF_000517525.1 Limulus polyphemus | reverse complement strand
AGCGGATGTCTTCAAATTTAGTTTTGTAGGAAGCTGATGACCAGTAAAGTTAATACAGTTGTCACAGCGGATGTCTTCAAATTTCGTTTGGTAGGAAGCTGATGACCAGTAAAGTTAATACAGTTGTTACAGCGGATGTCTTTAAATTTAGTTTTGTAGGAAGCTGATAACCAGTAAAGTTAATACAGTTGTTACAACGGATGTCTTCAAATTTAGTTTTGTAGGAAGCTGATGACCAGTAAAGTTAATACATTTGTTAAAGCGGATGTCTTCAAATTTAGTTTTATAGGAAACTGATGACCAGTAAAGTTAATACAGTTG
>NW_013721310.1:0-321 GCF_000517525.1 Limulus polyphemus | reverse complement strand
AGCATCATCGTATTGAAATATAAGGAAAAACTTTTGAAAAAAAATTTTGAGAAAAAATATGGGTTTACATCCTTGGCTTTTCGAAGAAAATATGAATTATTTTGAAAATAGAAAAACGTGCTTTTATGACGGAAAACTAATAGAAAAATATCGGATAGTGCTTGTATCGTAAAAAATCTAATCGTTGAGACACTATAATATTAACGAAAAATATAATGTCCCGTGAAAAGCTTAAAAAATTTAACCTTCGCTAACCCAGATTAAAAACAATTGAAAAGGTGGAGTTTAGTATAAATGAAGACGTCATGGCCTTTTACGCGC
>NW_013721309.1:0-321 GCF_000517525.1 Limulus polyphemus | reverse complement strand
AAAGTCCGTAACAACACGTCCCCTACCACATTCTTTACGTTATAGATTAGGAGGGTTCTCACACACAAGTAAACCAGTGCGATAAAGCTGGACATATGTCCTGGTACACAATATAGATAATAAACAGTGATGTTTTACAAAGGGTAAGTTCACAGGCTTCCAGCCACGCCTCGAAATCAGTGACTAGTTGTTTGTTTTTATTAAAAAATAGACCGAAGAAACTGAAAACACAGCTGTCACTTCTCCTTGTGCAACCCCAACAGACTTTTGTTTCTTTGATCTTCTTAAATTTTGGACTTGTAAAGTGAAGTCCACGTGGAA
>NW_013721308.1:0-321 GCF_000517525.1 Limulus polyphemus | reverse complement strand
CCAATACTTACAAGATGTTCTTGTATGATTAATACATTATTACTCCAATACTTACAAGATGTTCTTGTATGATTAATACATTATTACTACAATACTTACAAGATGTTCTTGTATGATTATTACATTATTACTCCAATATTTACAAGATGTTCTTGTATGATTAATACATTATTACTCCAATATTTACAAGATGTTCTTGTATGATTAATACATTATTACTTCAATACTTACAAGATGTTCTTGTTTGATTAATACATTATTACTCCAATACTTACAAGATGTTCTTGTATGATTAATACATTATTACTCCAATACTTACAA
>NW_013721307.1:0-321 GCF_000517525.1 Limulus polyphemus | reverse complement strand
GGTCTATTTATTCTACTATATTTTCAATTAGGGTGACGGGGTTCATGCTTGAATGTTCTATTTATGTGACTATACTTTCAATTAGAGTGACGGGGTTCATGCTTGAATGTTCTATTTATGTTACTATACTTTCAATTAGGGTGACGGGGTTCATGCTTGAATGGTCTATTTATTCTACTATACTTTCAATTAGGGTGATGGGGTTCATGCTTGAATGTTCTATTTATGTTACTATACTTTCAATTAGGGTGACGGGGTTCATGCTTGAATGTTCTATTTATATTACTATACTTTCAATTAGGGTGACGGGGTTCATGCTTG
>NW_013721306.1:0-321 GCF_000517525.1 Limulus polyphemus | reverse complement strand
GTTGTAGAAAAGTAGAAACAACTGAACACCTTGATGAGGTTTACCGTTCTAATTTCAAGGTGTTCAGTTGTTTCTACTTTTCTACATTGAAGTTTACCGTTCTAATCTGAGGTTTACCGTTCTAATTTCAAGGTGTTCAGTTGTTTCTACTTTTCTACACCATGTAGAAAAGTAGAAACAACTGAACACATTGAAATGAGAACGGTAAACCTCAGTGTAGAAAAGTAGAAACAACTGAACACCTTGAAATTAGAACGGTAAACCTCACATGTAGAAAAGTAGAAACAACTGAACACCTTGAAATGAGAACGGTAAACCTAA
>NW_013721305.1:0-321 GCF_000517525.1 Limulus polyphemus | reverse complement strand
GCAGATTGCGAGTTGAGCCCTAACCACCGGGCACAATTTAGTTGGTAAAAACAAAAATGGCTTAATTATTTTGTAGCATAAATACTTCAAAAACTTAAAAGGTACCATTTTATAACTCTATCACAAATACATACATCCTCTTGAAAATACACTACATTCCCCAATCAAGATAAATAATTTAGCCAAAGAAGAATCATAGAAACACTTTACATGCAAATAAACAAAATTACAGCTCTCGAAAAAAAACCTGTAATAAATCAACATTAAAAAATAATAATAATACAGAGAGATAATGAAAATAATCATAAAACTTGTTATTTT
>NW_013721304.1:0-321 GCF_000517525.1 Limulus polyphemus | reverse complement strand
CGTAGATAAGTAACATCACTGCCAGTTTAGCTGATAACGTGTGAACAAGTTAACAACGTAGCTATTTCACATCACTGCCACTGATTACGTGTGAACAAGTTAACTATGTCATATTTTCAGTATGACAATTTGTTTGATTTCATAAATAAAATTAAAAAAGCACTTTAAACACAACAACAACAATAATAACAATAAAGGTTTATCTCGCATTTACACTAGGTGTTCAACTTTTTTTGTAGATAAAGTTTTTTGAGAAATAATCGTAGAATTTATATCCGTACAGAGAAAGCATCCTCAACGACAACAACAGAATATATAAAT
>NW_013721303.1:0-321 GCF_000517525.1 Limulus polyphemus | reverse complement strand
GGGCACAGAACAGATAGCCCATTGTATAGCTTTATGTTTCACAACAAACAAACAAAAGTAAAACTACATATTTTCGTTCATTGCGTAATTTTCAAATATAAATATTGCTTAATGGTACATTAAACTAAATGGTTTTTTAACACTCACGTCATCAATTTCTGATACATTTTTCGTTCTGGCGTCTCTAGCAGTTTTTTCTACATGTTCCTCATGTTTTAAGTTATAATCACCAATTTGTGAATATTTTACATAATCCAGGTTTCCTTCTTTCCCTGGATGTATATCACGACAACACTGTGTGTTCTTGAGACTCTGTCGTTT
>NW_013721302.1:0-321 GCF_000517525.1 Limulus polyphemus | reverse complement strand
GGTCTAATATATCTTAGGACTTTGAAACTTACATCAATAAAATGATCTTTTCACACATAGAACTCATCACATTATCTATTTAAAACATTATTCCTAAGAAATGCCAAGCAGTGCGTGAATGTTACCTATCAGATGTTTAATAAACGTTAATTGAAAGGTTTACATATGAATCAATAGATATCTAATAAACGTTAATTGAGAGGTTTACGTATGAATCAATAGATATTTAATAAACGTTAATTGAAAAGTTTACATATGAATCAATAGATATCTAATAAATGTTAATTGAAATGTTTACATATGAATCAATAGATATTTAAT
>NW_013721301.1:0-321 GCF_000517525.1 Limulus polyphemus | reverse complement strand
GAAGTTTCAATGGACATTGGGTTAAACCAGTTAGCAGTCATGTTAGGTGTCAAATCAATTGAATTTCACTGTAGGTCTAAATCAAAATCCCCCCTTTACAGGAAGTTGAAAGTACGAGTAGAGCAAAGGATACAGTGACAAAATCCAACCATCCAAATAATTTGACTACCTACCCTATTTTCGAGGACGTAAAAAAATGTAAGAAACAGAAATGCCTACCTATCTACCCTATTTCTTTAGCATGTAATAGGAAATAAAGCATTTTTTTCTAGACCTAAATTAATTTAGGTTACTATATGGTGAAGTAAAACAGACTCAAAA
>NW_013721300.1:0-321 GCF_000517525.1 Limulus polyphemus | reverse complement strand
GATAAATAGCTGGTAATGACTACATACCAGTATTAACTAGGGACAGATAAATAGCTGGTAATGACTACATACCAGTATTAACTAGGGACAGATAAATAGCTGGTAATGACTACATACCAGTATTTAATAGGGACAGATAAATAGCTGGTAATGACTACATACCAGTATTAACTAGGGACAGATAAATAGTTGGTAATGACTACATACCATAAGACTACTGTTTAAGTAGACAGATGTAAGTTTACTGAGATTAATTAAGACTACTCTGTTTAAATAGACAGATGTAAGTTGACTGAGATTAATTAAGACTACTGTTTAAGT
>NW_013721299.1:0-321 GCF_000517525.1 Limulus polyphemus | reverse complement strand
AACTTCAGTTATCTCTCTTTAGATGGATAAAAAAATGATAAGGAAGAATAACTGGTAAGTTCAGTTATCTCTCAATAGATTGAGGAAAAAATTGAAACAAAAATACT
Source organism: Limulus polyphemus (assembly GCF_000517525.1). NCBI lineage: Eukaryota > Metazoa > Arthropoda > Merostomata > Xiphosura > Limulidae > Limulus > Limulus polyphemus. Next base: position 214 of record NW_013721299.1, on the reverse strand, counting down.
TGGAAGTTCACTTATTTTTGAATAGATGAAGAAAAAATACTTGGAAGTTCAGTTATCTCCCAATACACAGAGAAAAAAAATTGAGAAAAAACACTTAGAAATTTTGTTCTCTTTCAATAGATGTAAAAAACATTCTTGGAAGTACAGTTATCTCGCAATAGATTGAGAAACAATTAAGAAAAATACAAGAAAGTTCAGTCATTTCTGAATAAAT
>NW_013721298.1:0-321 GCF_000517525.1 Limulus polyphemus | reverse complement strand
CATTTAAACGGTTGTCGTAAGGCTGATAAACATTAATGTGAAAAAAAAAAACAACAACAAACAAAACAGGATAGTTATGTAATGTACAAACATACTTATATCAAATATTCATATTAGTGGAGCTTTTCAGGCGAACTTAGCATGATTAACTGTTGTTTTACGTTTGTTTTCAATAAAAGCGATTGTGGGAAAAAAAATATCTGATTCACATGTTGAAAATATTAAGCTGCGAGGTGACCATTGTCCAAAGCAAAATCAAGACCGTATTAGATATAATAAATAATCTTTTTCCAAAATCACAATGTAAAGAGAAAATCATAG
>NW_013721297.1:0-321 GCF_000517525.1 Limulus polyphemus | reverse complement strand
GTATTTATATTACATCATTGTAAAGCCATTATATGATAGGCACAAGTTTCGTATTATAGCCATCTTTTAGTTGTTAACTGTTCTTATTTTTTGTTTTGTTTTTAAGATGTAGAGTTGTCTATTTTTGTTTGAAAAGTTACTTTTTCAGTAAGATTAAAATAATTAGTGTTATGCATATGCACTTTAACTGGTAAGTGTTATACTTAGGTCCTTTATCTAGTAAGTGTTATACATCAGTTACTTAACTATAAAGTGTTATATATATAGGTGCTTTAACAAGTGTTATACATGGGTTACTTTAACTAGTAAATGTTATATATA
>NW_013721296.1:0-321 GCF_000517525.1 Limulus polyphemus | reverse complement strand
CTTCACCAACATTGTATAAAATCATTTGCAAGTATTATTCTGGGCATTTAATAACGTCTAAAACATGTAATAAATGTAAACATGTTTAATTTCACTACACTAGGAGATACGCATGGGGTTGGAATTTTTACTTTAGATCCAGAAGTTCATCTAAGATGGGTTGTTGGGAGTTTATCAGAGATGGTTTGACCTTATTTTCCTTACCTAATTCTGTCCTCTCCCCAGTTCTTTGGAGTTCATCTAAGATGGGTTGACCTTGTTTTTCTTACCTAATTCTGTCCTTTCCCCAGTTCTTGGGACTTCATCTAAGATGGGTTGACC
>NW_013721295.1:0-321 GCF_000517525.1 Limulus polyphemus | reverse complement strand
GAATCCTAGATAACACATACAATAAACTGACTCATAGATTACACATACAATAAACTGAATCATAGTTAACACATACAATAAACTGAATCATAGATAACACATACCATAAACTGAATCATAGTTAACACATACAATAAACTGAATCATAGTTAACACATACAATAAACTGAATCCTAGATAACACATACAATAAATTGAATCATAGATAACACATGCAATAAACTGAATCCTAGATAACACATACAATAAACTGAATCCTAGATAACATATACCATAAACTGAATCCTAGATAACACATACAATAAACTGAATAATAGATAA
>NW_013721294.1:0-321 GCF_000517525.1 Limulus polyphemus | reverse complement strand
TATATATATATATATATATACACACACACACACACACACATACTGTCAGTGTTACAGAGTGCTGTTTTTGTCATTAAACTAAATTGAAAAAAGGTTATTTTGAAAAGCTGAAAAACCTTGAATTTGTTGTAGAAATGTTAACTAGAAAAAATTCTTATCTTTTCTAATAATGCTTAAAAATGTTAAACAGTGAAGATTTTGATTTTTTTGCAACAATATGTATAGGAGTTAATGAGTGAAGATTTTGATTTTTTTGCAACAATATGTATAGGAGTTAATGAGTGAAGATTTTGATTTTTTTGCAACAATATGTATAGGAGT
>NW_013721293.1:0-321 GCF_000517525.1 Limulus polyphemus | reverse complement strand
CCTTTTATTTAAGAGATTGCATAAGCTGATTCTGTGTAGAAATTCTAAAATATTTCATGCTAAAATTTCTTTTATTCTTTGTTTGACATTCTTGCTCAAAATTTAAGACTTAAGATATGTTACTGTTTTTAGGTTTATATTTCTTTTTGAAATAAATTAAACGAGCAAATCTTGACAAGGTTTGCCATAAGTATTTTTTGTTTAAACAGCAGGAACACGTGACTAGGTAAGCGCAGTTAAGTCATTTTTAATCACAAACAAAATAATAAAATGTGAGTGAGATAGTGAGAAAATAGCACGTGAGTAAAGCAGTGTGAAAAT
>NW_013721292.1:0-321 GCF_000517525.1 Limulus polyphemus | reverse complement strand
TTTTGTACTGGTTCAACTTGTTTTACTAAGTGATTATTTTTTTGTATTGATTCAACTAGTCTTACTAAGTGATCAGTTGTTTGTACTGATTCAACTAGTCTTACTAAGTGATCAGTTGTTTGTACTGATTCAACTAGTCTTACTAAGTGATCAGTTGTTTGTACTGATTCAACTAGTCTTACTAAGTGATCAGTTTTTTGTATTGGTTCAACTTGTTTTACTAAGTGATCATTTTTTTGTATTGATTCAACTTGTTTTACTAAGTGATCAGTTGTTTGTACTGATTCAACTAGTCTTACTAAGTGATCAGTTGTTTGTACT
>NW_013721291.1:0-321 GCF_000517525.1 Limulus polyphemus | reverse complement strand
TAATATTTAATAACACTTTGTGAACACTAATATTTAATAACACTTTGTAAATACTGATATTTAATAACACTTTGTAAATAATAATATTTAATAACACTTTGTGAACACTAATATTTAATAACAATTTGTGAACACTAATATTGAATAACACTTTGTGAACACTAATATTGAATAACACTTTGTGAATAGTAATATCGAAAACGTTTATTTATTTTTCAGGTAACCCAATCTGAAGGAGCATTTCAAAACCTTAACCTTGAAAAATTGGACCTTCGACAACTGAAATACATACCAGAAGAGAAGATAGTTTTAGGTGTGTTA
>NW_013721290.1:0-321 GCF_000517525.1 Limulus polyphemus | reverse complement strand
ATTAGAAAAGTCTTAGTGTTGGATTCTGTTGATTAGAAAAGTCTTAGTGTTGGATTCTGTTGATTAGAAAAGTTCTAGTGTTGGATTCTGTTGATTAGAAAAGTTCTAGTGTTGGATTCTGTTGATTAGAAAGGTCCTAGTGTTGGATTCTGTTTATTAGAAAGGTCCTAGTGCTGGATTATGTTGATTAGAAAAGTTCTACTGTTGAATTCTGTTGATTAGAAAAGTTCTAGTGTTGGATTCTGTTGATTAGAAAGGTCCTAGTGTTGGATTCTGTTTATTAGAAAGGTCCTAGTGCTGGATTCTGTTGATTAGAAAAGT
>NW_013721289.1:0-321 GCF_000517525.1 Limulus polyphemus | reverse complement strand
TACAGAACAAACCTCAGCTGTATTTCTTAATATGATATCTACCAAACTACAGAACAAACCTCAACTGTATTTCTTAATATAGTATCTACCAAACTACAGAACAAACCTCAGATGTATTTCTTAATATAGTATCTACCAAACTACAGAACAAACCTCAGATGTATTTCTTAATATAGTATCTACCAAACTACAGAACAAACCTCAGATGTATTTCTTAATATAGTATCTACCAAACTACAGAACAAACCTCAGCTGTATTTCTTAATATGGTATCTGTCTAAACTACAGAACAAACCTGAACTGTATTTCTTAATACGGTAT
>NW_013721288.1:0-321 GCF_000517525.1 Limulus polyphemus | reverse complement strand
GTTTTGAACTAGTGCTCTTCATCAGATCATACAGCTTACAACAAAAGCACATGTGCAGAATTAAAGATAAAAATTGTGTGCATAGCATTTTGAACACTATAGACCAATGTAGGCACACTGATATGAATTCTTTCAGTTATGTTTGGGATTGATCAACCAAAGAGATATTAATGATTGGAGAAACACCATTTATTCAGATTTTTTTAAAACAACAATTATTTTATTTGACAAGGCACAGCTTTTCAATAATGGCAGAAAAACACGAGTGTGAAATCAATTTGCCTTATGTTTTCATTTATAAAAGGGATAATAAGTAATATT
>NW_013721287.1:0-321 GCF_000517525.1 Limulus polyphemus | reverse complement strand
GTTAACTAAGATAATAGTCCAAATATATCACTTTACTTATGTTAACTAAGATAATAGTCCAAATATATCACTTTACCTTGTGTTAACTAAGATAATAGTCCAAATATATCACTTTACTTATGTTAACTAAGATAATAGTCCAAATATATCACTTTACCTGTGTTAACTAAGATAATAGTCCAAATATATCACTTTACTTATGTTAACTAAGATAATAGTCCAAATATATCACTTTACCTGTGTTAACTAAGATAATAGTCCAAATATATCACTTTACTTATGTTAACTAAGATAATAGTCCAAATATATCACTTTACTTAT
>NW_013721286.1:0-321 GCF_000517525.1 Limulus polyphemus | reverse complement strand
ATGCAGTTATTAACCATGATATAAAAATATTTTTAATTCAAAATTTTTTTATATAATGTGCTAAGCATGTGGCCTAATGGAAGTAGAGGTAAAGACAACATTTAAAAAGGGGGGGGTCAGTGTTTTCGAAGAAAGCAGAAGACAATTGAGGATTAGACAGCTTATGACAGCAAGGGGCTCTAATCTGTCCAGAGTAACTTCATCATCTACTATGATTACTAAAGAGAACTCTCCAAAGCTAAAAAACAAAACAAATGATCAACAACAACAATATTGGGATGAAGGTTGGCATATTTTTCTATTGTTTAGTGGGTAATAAAC
>NW_013721285.1:0-321 GCF_000517525.1 Limulus polyphemus | reverse complement strand
AGTAGATAATCTACTGGTAAGTAATGTGAATATTTAGTGCTGGACCATCTTAATGTGACACAATATTGTGTCACATTAAGATGGTCCAGCACTAAATATTCACATTATTTACCAGTAGATATGTGTCACCTTAGGATGGTCCAGCACTAAATATTCACATTACTTACCAGTAGATATTGTGTCACATTAAGATGGTCCAGCACTAAATATTCACATTACTTACCAGTAGATATTGTGTCACATTAAGATGGTCCAGCACTAAATATTCACATTATTTACCAGTAGATATGTGTCACCTTAGGATGGTCCAGCACTAAATAT
>NW_013721284.1:0-321 GCF_000517525.1 Limulus polyphemus | reverse complement strand
AATCCACCTGAGTACTCTAGTAACATTCTCCTACTCTAGCCAACTGAGTATTCTAGTAACACATGATTAACTAACCACCTGAGTACTCTAGTAACACTCTGATACACCGGCCAACTGAATACTTTAGTAACACGTGATTAACTAGCCACCTGACTACTATAGTAACACTCTGATACACCGGCCAACTGAGTACTTTATTAACACATGATTAACTAACCACTAGAGTACTATAGTAACATTCTGCGTACTCTAGCCAACTGAATATTCTAGTAACACATGATTAACTAACCACCTGAGTACTCTAGTAACACTCTGATACAC
>NW_013721283.1:0-321 GCF_000517525.1 Limulus polyphemus | reverse complement strand
ATCGTTTCACCTCTGGATAGGTTGTTAGTAACCCTACAGCTTACACAAACTTTAACGGTACACACCTGGATAGGTTTGATAGTAATACGACAGTTTACACAAAATTAAACATTTCATCCCTGGATAGGTTGATAGTAACCCTACAGTTTACACAAAATTTAACGTTTCATCTCTGGATAGGTTAATGGTAACCCGACAGTTTGCACAAAACTTAAAATTTCATCTCTGGATTAATTAATATTAACCCGATTGTTTGCACAAAATTGAAACCAACTTAGAGGTTTCATTAGCTGAAACGTCAAATATAATACTTACCATGCA
>NW_013721282.1:0-321 GCF_000517525.1 Limulus polyphemus | reverse complement strand
GGAATTTTGTTTTTCATATCTAAAATGCCTAAGCTGACGAAGCAGCGAGACTTCTAAGGTACACGATGTTTGGTCTTTTTAACTGCAAAATTGTAACTAACGTATTTTTCGCTAAGGCTGTGTCTTTCCCAGGGGGTTAAGTACTCCAAGCATCATGGATAGATACTAGAAACTATTCTACCCAGTAAATAACAAAAATAACTTTTGTACGTTTTGTTTAATATGGGTTAAATAAAGCATAATATGGAATTAAAAACTTCAAATCATCTCATATGATAAAAGTTATTTGTATATTTTGAATTCGTACACGATATATAACTG
>NW_013721281.1:0-321 GCF_000517525.1 Limulus polyphemus | reverse complement strand
TTATCAACTGTATGATTATATTACACACCTGCACAACTCCACAAATGCCCAAGTTGAAGACTGTGTTCTGTACTCCACCCCAAGGCTAACAAACATAAAATCATCAACTGTATGATTATATTACACACCTGCACATCTCCACAGATGCCCAAGTTGAAGACTTTGTTCTGTACTCCACCCCAAGGCTAACAAATATAAAATCATCAACTGTATGATTATATTACACACCTGCACATCTCCACAGATGCCCAAGTTGAAGACTGTGTTCTGTACTCCACCCCAAGGCTAACAAACATAAAGGAAGGCTAACAAACATAAAAA
>NW_013721280.1:0-321 GCF_000517525.1 Limulus polyphemus | reverse complement strand
TATTTATTGTTTATCTACATATTATTATTGGCTGGTAATTCCCGTTTCTACCCTGTACTATAAGTTTTTTTATAGGAACGTCAAATTTCTGTAGGATATCTAACTTCGAGGGGTAATGAAAACATCGTTTACACTAAAATTATGATTTTTTATTAATTACTACTAGTCATTAATAATACTTATAAAAGCTGCTACTCTGTCTGAAACTATGTCATCTCAGTGAAATTGGTTAACACCAGGGATGCATGGGTAGTCAAATTTGGCCAAATACCTGGGCTCGGTGTCAACCGGAACTGGGTTCTCCCCCCCCCCCCAAAAAAA
>NW_013721279.1:0-321 GCF_000517525.1 Limulus polyphemus | reverse complement strand
CAATCACAGTTATAGCTTCCAAATTTGGAGCACACTGACAATAGCAAACTAATAATAGATACTCTCCTTTAGCTCATCACGTTGGTTATATTTATAGACATGTGGAGGTTTTCTAGAAATTTCAGTTTTATGTAATAATACTGCTGCTAACACAACTGTTTTTTTTGTGTGTGTTTTCTTTTTACTTTATTTTTTTCTTTTTCTCTATTCTTTTTTTCTGTCTTTTTCTTTCTCTCTTTTTTTTGATTAGATATACCATAGTGGGTAACAATACTAAGACCATGTCCTCAGGCTGGAACTTACGTTCTTCAAGAGCTGGGA
>NW_013721278.1:0-321 GCF_000517525.1 Limulus polyphemus | reverse complement strand
CATATTTGTATGTATGTAAATTAGTAAGGATGTGAGGGTGTATTTGGATACATATTTCTATATATGTTGGAATTAGTAAGGATGTGAGGGTGTATTTGGATTATGTACAGGAACATCTTGAACTTGTAAAGTGATACATGTTCTGTCTAGTGGTTTTACTAATTTTGTCAGGTTGTAATATATCGACAGTCACCACCTGTAAGATGTGTTCACCATGGTTTCCATGTAGCGAATTTGTTCCATGTTAACATGTTGACAGTCACCACCTGTGAGGTGTGTACACCATGGTTTCCATGTAGTGATTTTACTGGTTTTGTCAGG
>NW_013721277.1:0-321 GCF_000517525.1 Limulus polyphemus | reverse complement strand
GTTAAGTGTCCGGAGGTGGTGTCCAGTGGTTAAGTGTTGGAGGTTATGTCGGTGGTTATGTGTCGGAGGTTTAGTGTCCAGAGGTTAAGTGTCCGGAGGTTAAGAGTCGGGGTTAAGTGTCGGAGGTTATGTGTCGGAGGTTAAGTGTCCGGTGGTTAAGTGTCCGGAGGTTAAAAGTCGGGGGTTAAGTGTCCGGAGGTGGTGTCCGGTGGTTAAGTGTAGGAAGTTATGTCGGAGGTTAAGTGTCCGGTAATTAAGTGTAGCAGGTTAAGTGTCCGGAGGTTAAGTGTCGGAGGTAAAATATCCGGAGGTTATGTGTCT
>NW_013721276.1:0-321 GCF_000517525.1 Limulus polyphemus | reverse complement strand
CGGTTATCAGTTGTATATTAAGGTAGATATAAGTAACAATACGGTTATCAGTTGTAGATAAGGTAGATATAAGTAACAATAAGGTTATCAGTTGTATATAAGGTAGATATAAGTAACAATACGGTTATCAGCTGTACATTAAGGTAGATATAAGTAACAATACGGTTATCAGTTGTATATAAGGTAGATATAAGTAACAATACGGTTATCAGTTGTATATAACTACAACTGATAACCGTAATAAGGTAGATATAAGTAACAATACGTTTATCAGTTGTATATAAGGTAGATATAAGTAACAATACGGTTATCAGTTGTACA
>NW_013721275.1:0-321 GCF_000517525.1 Limulus polyphemus | reverse complement strand
AGCTGGTAAAAAGCTGGCTTCATGTTTGTTTCTCCAGTACAATAGCTTTTGCACTCTGTACATTCTGTTGCTTATACATTTCCTGATGTATCATTGCCTATACTCCTTTTGGATGGCAGTTGACCTAGTAAAAATGTAAATTGTACTTTAATGTCAGTTATATATTCTTTGATTTTTTAACCAAGTTTTTTGATTGCATGAGAGAAGTTTGGAAAGAATGGTAAAAATATTAATAGGGATACCCATAGAAGATTAATTTTCTATGCCAGTTTATAACTCATTTTTAAAGGAAGAAGTTATTCGATTAACAACAGCGAGAGA
>NW_013721274.1:0-321 GCF_000517525.1 Limulus polyphemus | reverse complement strand
GTATTCGTTGCCTGAACACTAAATACACCGAGGGGAGAATAGATTACTTTTCTACATTGAAAAGAGCGTATTCGTTGCCTGAAAACTATATACACAGAGGGGAGAATAGATTATTTTTTCCACATTGAAAAGAGCGTATTCGTTGCCTGAACACTATATACACCGAGGGGAGAAAATATTACTTTTTTCCGCATTGAAAAGAGCGTATTCCTTGCCTGAACGCTACATACACTGAGAGCAGAATAGATTATTTTTTCCACATTTAAAAGAGCGCATTCGTTGCCTGAACACTATATACACTGAGGGAAGAATAGATTACTT
>NW_013721273.1:0-321 GCF_000517525.1 Limulus polyphemus | reverse complement strand
ATTTACTTCTTTGATATATTGTTTAGGGAGAGTATTCATGATTACCATGGATGAAGTGACATTATATGTTGGATATATAAGACTGTTTAGTGTAAGAATTATTATTTACTTCTTTGATAGATTGTTTAGGGAGAGTATTCATTTTTACCAGGGATGAAGTGACACTATATGTTGGATATATAAGACTGTTTAGTGTAAGAATTATTATTTATTTCTTTGATAGATTGTTTAGGGAGAGTATTCATGATTACCAGGGATGAAGTGACACTATGTGTTGGATATATAAGACTGTTTAGTGTAAGAATTATTATTTATTTCTTT
>NW_013721272.1:0-321 GCF_000517525.1 Limulus polyphemus | reverse complement strand
AATGATAAATATTCTGTGGGAGAGCTCTGGTGGGTAGTTTCCATTGTTGTTGTTGTTTATAAATGATGAATATTGTGTGGGAGAGCTCTGGTGGGTAGTTTCCATTGTTGTTGTTTGTAGTTGATAAATATTGTGTGGGAGAGCTCTGGTGTGTAGTTTCCATTGTTGTTGTTTGTAGTTGATAAATATTGTGTGGGAGAGCTCTGGTGGGTAGTTTCCATTGTTGTTGTTTATAAATGATAAATATTCTGTGGGAGAGCTCTGGTGTGTAGTTTCCATTGTTGTTGTTTGTAGATGATAAATATTATGTGGGAGAGCTCT
>NW_013721271.1:0-321 GCF_000517525.1 Limulus polyphemus | reverse complement strand
GTCTTCTTATAAAATGATTACCACAATTTCGATTGTTTTTACTTCTAATCTAGCGTAAAAAAGCAAAAACAAATCGAACATTTTTACATAATATTTTTCGTTAAGGTTATAATGTCTCAATTTTGAGTCCTTCGACGAAATAAGCACAATACGATACTTTTCTATTATTTTTGCGTCAAAAAAGCACTTTTTTTCGTTTTTCAAAATAATTCATATTTTCACCGAAAAGCCAAGGCTATAGCCCATGTTTTTTACCAAATTTTGAAAAGAATTGTTTTTACTCATATTTCAACACAAAGATGTCCTTGATGTAACACTTCC
>NW_013721270.1:0-321 GCF_000517525.1 Limulus polyphemus | reverse complement strand
CTAAAACCAAAGGCTATTGCCCATGTTTTTTCCAAGATTTTGAAAAAAATATATTTTCTTCATATTTCAACAAAAAGATGCCCTTGATGTAAGACTTTCGAAATAGAGATCGTTTTATCAAAATCTAAAATAGTTATTTTATAATCTCTTATCAAACTTTCCGATAGTGTCGATTTTACTGTTGTTGTTTTTTGTTTCAATTATATTATAAACAAAGAAGAGCTTTAAGAATAACATCTTTCAAACAAAATTCCAACTATGAAAACCATGTAATCTTCTTATCATTTAAACTCCACCTTTTGGATGTTTTTACCTGGGTTT
>NW_013721269.1:0-321 GCF_000517525.1 Limulus polyphemus | reverse complement strand
CTCTGCCATGTGGATAGAGTTACTGAAAGGAGCTCTGCCATGTAGATAGAGTTACTGAAAGGAGCTCTGCCATGTAGATAGAGTTACTGAAAGGAGATCTGTCATGTGGATAGAGTTACTGAAAGGAGATCTGCCATGTAGATAGAGTTACGGAAAGGAGCTCTGCCATGTAGGATAGAGTTACTGAAAGGAGCTCTGTCATGTAGATAGAGTTACTGAAAGGAGATCTGTCATGTGGATAGAGTTACTGAAAGGAGATCTGTCATGTGGATAGAGTTACTGAAAGGAGATCTGCCATGTAGATAGAGTTACGGAAAGGAG
>NW_013721268.1:0-321 GCF_000517525.1 Limulus polyphemus | reverse complement strand
GAAGTTTTAAAACAATTACTCCTCTAGGAGAAACATATAGACTGAAAACACTGTAAGAAGTTTGAAAACAATTACTCCTCTAGGAGAAAGGGATAGACTGAAACACTGTAAGAAGTTTAGTCTATCTGTTTCTCCTAGAGGAGTAGTTGTTTTCGAAAACACTGTAAGAAGTTTGAAAACAACTACTCCTCTAGGAGAAACAGATAGACTGAAAACACTGTAAGAAGTTTGAAAACAACTACTACTCTAGGAGAAACAGCTGAATTGAAATACTATAAGAAGTTTAAAACAACTACTCCTCTAGCAGAAACAGATAGACTG
>NW_013721267.1:0-321 GCF_000517525.1 Limulus polyphemus | reverse complement strand
GTTCTAAAACATACTCTGTGTTCTAAAACAAACATGTCTTCCTGTGTTCTAAAATAAACATGTCTTCCTGTGTTCTAAAACATACTCTGTGTTCTAAACAAACATGTCTTCCTGTGTTCTAAAACATACTCTGTGTTCTAAAACAAACATGTATTCCTGTGTTCTAAAACATACTCTGTGTTCTAAAACAAACATGTATTCCTGTGTTCTAAAACATACTCTGTGTTCTAAAACAAACATGTATTCCTGTGTTCTAAAACAAACATGTATTCCTGTGTTCTAAAACATACTCTGTGTTCTAAAACAAACATGTATTCCTGT
>NW_013721266.1:0-321 GCF_000517525.1 Limulus polyphemus | reverse complement strand
ATCACAGACAAATATAAACATTATATATAACTGTTTCTTATACTATACTAGACATATATACCGTTTTCATGTCGATCACAGACAAATATAAACATTATATATAACTGTTTCTTATACTATACGAGACAGATATACCGTTTACATGTCGATCACAGACAAATATAAACATTATACATAACTGTTTCTTATACTATACTAGACAGATACACCGTTTACATGTCGATCACAGACAAATATATCGTTTACATGTCGATCACAGACAAATATAAACATTATATATAACTGTTTCTTATACTATACTAGACAGATATACCGTTTTCA
>NW_013721265.1:0-321 GCF_000517525.1 Limulus polyphemus | reverse complement strand
ATATTAATAACTACGAACAGATACAGTCGTAGTGAACACATCGTATGGTATAACAATACACAACTTGGTAACAATATGTTAATAACCACAAACAGATACAGTCGTAATGAACATATCGTATGGTATAACAATACACAACTTGGTAAAAATATGTTAATAACCACGAACAGATACAGTCGTAGTGAACACATCATATGGTTTAACTAACAATACACAACTTAGTAAAAATATGTTAATAACCACAAACAGATACAGTCGTAGTGAACATATCGTATGGTATAACAATACACAACTTGGTAAAAATATGTTAATAACCACGAA
>NW_013721264.1:0-321 GCF_000517525.1 Limulus polyphemus | reverse complement strand
TCACTGTAAAGTAAAACAATGGAGTTACAGAACTTACGGAAAGCTGTCCTGTATGTTCTCTCCCTTAATATCACTGTAAAGTAAAACAATGGAGTTAGTACATAACTTACGGAAAGCTGTCCTGTATGTTCTCTCCCTTAATGTTACTGTAAAGTAAAACATTGGAGTTACATAACTTACGGACAGCTGTTTTGTATGTTCTCTCCCTTAATGTCAATGTAAAGTAAGACAATGGAGTTACATAACTTACGGACAGCTGTCCTGTATGTTCTCTCCGTTAATATCACTGTAAAGTAAGACAATGGAGTTATTACATAACTT
>NW_013721263.1:0-321 GCF_000517525.1 Limulus polyphemus | reverse complement strand
TATAGATATGTTCCACTCTCTCTCTCTCCTGCTGAGAAAATGATTATTACACTTCTATAGATATGTTCCACTCTCTCTCTCCTGCTGAGAAAATGATTATTACACTCCTATAGATATATTCCACTCTCTCTCTCCTGCTGAGAAAATGATTGTTACACTCCTATAGATATGTTTCACTGTCTCTCTCTTGCTGAGAAAATGATTGTTACACTCCTATAGATATATTCCACTCTCTCTCTCCTGCTGAAAAAATGATTATTACACTTCTATAGATATGTTCCACTCTCTCTCTCCTGCTGAGAAAATGATTATCAAACTCCT
>NW_013721262.1:0-321 GCF_000517525.1 Limulus polyphemus | reverse complement strand
ACCAGGAATATCTGTGAAACTACTCCTGAGACACCAGGGGTATCTGTGAAATACCCCTGAGACACGAGGGATATCTGTGAAACTACCCCTGACACACCAGGAATATCTGTGAAACTACTCCTGAGACACCAGGGGTATCTGTGAAACTACCCCTGACACACCAGGAATATCTGAGAAACTACCCCTGACACACCAGGAATATCTGTGAAACTACTCCTGACATACCAAGGATATCTGTGAAATTACCCATGACACACCAGGGGTATCTGTGAAACTTCCCCTGACACACCAGGGGTATCTGTGAAATGACTCCTGACACAC
>NW_013721261.1:0-321 GCF_000517525.1 Limulus polyphemus | reverse complement strand
GCATACAGTACCACAGAAATACATGACTACCGTAAAGTACCACAGATATACTTGACTAGCGTACAGTACCACAGAGATGCTTGACTAGCGTACAGTACCACAGATATTCTTGACTACCATAAAGTACCACAGATATACTTAACTAGCGTACAGTACCACAGACAGAATTGACTACCGTACAGTATCATGGATAGACTTGACTACCGTACAGTACCACAGATATACTTGACTAGCGTACAGTACCACAGAAATACTTGATTAGCGTACAGTACCACAGAAATACAAGACTACCGTAAAGTACCACAGATATACTTCACTAGC
>NW_013721260.1:0-321 GCF_000517525.1 Limulus polyphemus | reverse complement strand
TGGAGACATCGTTAAAACTAATAATATCATATATATTTGTAGAGTTACATCTTATATAACTAAACATGGAGACATATCGTTAAAACTAATAATATCATACATATTTGTAGAGTTACATCTTATATAACTAAACATGGAGACATATCGTTAAAACTAATAATATCATATATTTGTAGAGTTACATCTTATATAACTAAACATGGAGACATATCGTTAAAACTAATAATATCATATATATTTGTAGAGTTACATCTTATATAACTAAATAAGGAGACATTTCGTTAAAACTAATAATATCATATATATTTGTAGAGTTACATC
>NW_013721259.1:0-321 GCF_000517525.1 Limulus polyphemus | reverse complement strand
CACCCTTTGTGAAAAATTTCTTTATTTTTACAAACATTTTTCACCACTTGTGAAAAGTTTCTTTATTTTTTATAAACATTTTTCACCCTTTGTGAAAAAGTTTCTTTATTTTTTTCAGACATTTTTCGCCCTTTGTGAACAGTTTCTTTTTTTTACAGACTTTTTTCACCCTTTGTGAAAAATTTCTTTATTTTTACAAACATTTTTCACCATTTGTGAAAAGTTTCTTTATTTTTTACAAACATTTTTCACCCTTTGTAAAAAGTTTCTTTATTTTTTTCAGAAATTTTTCGCCCTTTGTGAACAGTTTCTTTATTTTTT
>NW_013721258.1:0-321 GCF_000517525.1 Limulus polyphemus | reverse complement strand
AGAGTGCCTTAACCACCTGGCCATGCCGGGCCTTTGACATTGTTAGGCGCAAACTTACACAACGAGTTAACACCACGGGTATAGAGAACCAGTTTTTAGCGTTATAAGCCTTCAGACTTACCGCTGAGTCTCTGGGAAGAGGGAATAAAACATTGTATAACAGCTGCTACATGCTACAGGAGTGATATACAAAACAAAGCCATTCTGCTAATGTTTCGCAAGATCGAATAACTTATGTTATAGGTACACGAGAATTTCACTTTCAACACGCAAACGTATCCCGATGTCACATATTAGAAAAAAAAAAAAAAACTAAACAGC
>NW_013721257.1:0-321 GCF_000517525.1 Limulus polyphemus | reverse complement strand
TCATTATTTGACAACAATCTCTACAGTATGGTCTCATTATTTAACAACAATCGCTACCATATGAATCTCATTATTTGACAACAATCTATCTACCGAATGACCTCATTATTCGACAACAATCTCTACAGTATGGTCTCATTATTTGACAACAATCTCTACAGTATGGTCTCATTATTTGACAACAATCTCTACCATATGAATCTCATTATTTGACAACAATCTATCTACCGAATGACCTCATTATTCGACAACAATCTCTACAGTATGGTCTCATTATTTGACAACAATCTCTACCATATGAATCTCATTATTTGACAACAA
>NW_013721256.1:0-321 GCF_000517525.1 Limulus polyphemus | reverse complement strand
CAAATTTAAGAATGAAAGAACATGCAAATTTAAGAATGGAAAAACATGCAAATTTAAGAATGGTAGAACACCATATTTAAGAATGGAAAAACATGCAAATTTAAGAATGGAAGAACATGCAAATTTAAGAATGGTAGAACATGCAAATTTAAGAATGGAAGAACATGCAAATTTAAGAATGGTAGGACACGCAAATTTAAGAATGGAAGAACATGCAAATTTAAGAATGGTAGGACACGCAAATTTAAGAATGAAAGAACATGCAAATTTAAGAATGGTAGGACACGCAAATTTAAGAATGGAAGAACATGCAAATTTAAA
>NW_013721255.1:0-321 GCF_000517525.1 Limulus polyphemus | reverse complement strand
AGTACTAAACGCTGTGTATTATAGACAATAAGTGGAATTACTTGTCAGTACTAAACGCTGTGTATTATAGACAAGGAGTGGAATTACTTGTTAGTACTAAACGCTGTGTATTATATACAAGGAGTGAAATTACTTGTCAGTACTAAACGCTGTGTATTACGGGAAAGGAGTGGAATTATATGTCAGTACTAAACGCTGTGTATTATAGACAAGGAGTGGAATTACTTGCCAGTACTAAACGCTGTGTATTACAGGGAAGGAGTGGAATTACATGTCAGTACTAAACGCTGTGTATTACAGGGAAGGAGTGGAATTATTGTC
>NW_013721254.1:0-321 GCF_000517525.1 Limulus polyphemus | reverse complement strand
TTACCAATCTCTCAGTCTATAATGATTGATCAGTTATGACCTGAGACAAATTTATAGACTGAGAGATTGGTAATCTCATGATTGATCAGTTAATGACCTATAGAACTGAGAGATTGGTAGAATTTGTCTCATGATTGATCAGTTACTGATCGAAATTCTACCAATCTCTCAGCTCTATAGGTCAGTATCTAATCAATCATGAGACAAATTCTACCAATCTCTCAGCTCTATAGGTCATTAACTGATCAATCATGAGACAAATTCTACCAATCTCTCAGTTCTATAGGTCAGTAACTGATCAATCATGAGACAAATTCTACC
>NW_013721253.1:0-321 GCF_000517525.1 Limulus polyphemus | reverse complement strand
TGAATAATTCAAGTGATGGCTGGAGTTTGTATCCAGTTTATACAGCTGGTGAATAATTCAAGTGATGGCTGGAGTTTGTGTACTGTTTATACAGTTCGTGAATAATTCAAGTGATGGCTGGAGTTTGTGTACTGTTTATACAGTTCGTGAATAATTCAAGTGTTGGCTGTAGTTTGTGTACTGTTTATACAGCTCGTGAATAATTCAAGTTATGGCTGGAGTTTGTGTCCAGTTTATACAGTTCGTGAATAATCCAAGTTATGGCTGGAGTTTGTGTCCAGTTTTACAGCTCGTGAATAATTCAAGTGTTGGCTGGAGTTT
>NW_013721252.1:0-321 GCF_000517525.1 Limulus polyphemus | reverse complement strand
TGTGTAGCTTTGTGCTTAATTCCAAACAAACAAACCAAACTAAACATTTTAGACCATTTTTTTTAAAGTCATCCAATTAATGATATGAAAACAAGGACCTTATAACTGCAGGAAACGTTTGTTTTGTTCTCCATCATTTCATTTTACAGTTTGATTCCTGGAACATACACAACACTAGAGGACTGTTTGGTAATTACAAAAAACAACACCAGAGGACTGTTTGATAATTACAAAAAACAACACTAGGGGACTGTTTGGTAATTACAAAAAACAACACTAGAGGACTGTTTGGTAATTACGAAAAACAACACTAGAGGACTG
>NW_013721251.1:0-321 GCF_000517525.1 Limulus polyphemus | reverse complement strand
TTTTTGAGTTATCCAAAGTTTTGGTACGCTTCTGAATGGAAACCTTAACCATAATATTTTTACATTTTTGAGTTATCCAAAGTTTTGGTACGCTTCTGAATGGAAACCTTAACCATAATATTTTTACATTTTTGAGTTATCCAAAGTTTTGGTACGCTTCTGAATGGAAACCTTAACCATAATATTTTTACATTTTTGAGTTATCCAAAGTTTTGGTACGCTTCTGAATGGAAACCTTAACCATAATATTTTTACATTTTTGAGTTATCCAAAGTTTTGGTACACTTCTGAATGGAAACCTTAACCATAATATCTATACAC
>NW_013721250.1:0-321 GCF_000517525.1 Limulus polyphemus | reverse complement strand
AGAGAATTATAAGGTTCAAGGTTATGACAGTTAAATAAACATGGGTTTTACAGAACTGTTTATCCTCCCTTTAATCTGTTTAATATGACATCATCTGGTCCATGAACAGAGAATTGTAAGGTTCAAGGTTATGACAGTTAAATAAACATGGAAAAGGAGAATAAACAGTTCTGTAAAACGATCTGTTTAATATGACATCATCTGGTCCATGAACAGAGAATTATAAGGTTCAAGGTTATGACAGTTAAATAAACATGGAAAGGGAGGATAAACAGTTCTGTAAAACGATCTGTTTAATATGACCTCATCTGGTCCATGAAC
>NW_013721249.1:0-321 GCF_000517525.1 Limulus polyphemus | reverse complement strand
TAATTTAGAATTAGTTGTTTATTTATTTTCTGGCATTAATAGATGTAATTGAAAGATTAATCAGTTGTTTTATGTGACACTAACTGATGTTCGTGTGTAATTGGGTTAATGGCCTACCTTTCATTCCTATCCTTTTACAATGTCTGAAAAATTACATTTAAATATGGTTGTATAGAGCATTTATTAACTGTTTAAACTAGAGGCAACATTTAAATATGGTTGTATAGAGCATTTATTAACTGTTTAAACTAGAGGCAACATTTAAATATGGTTGTATAGAGCATTTATTAACTGTTTAAACTAAAGGCAACATTTAAATAT
>NW_013721248.1:0-321 GCF_000517525.1 Limulus polyphemus | reverse complement strand
GAGATTATCTCCAGTAACTACTTGTATTAAACTTTAGTTTCCATGACAAATGAATAGTAGCCACAAACACAGAGATTATCTCCAGTAACTACTTGTATTAAACTCTAGTTTCCATGACAAATGAATAGTAACCACAAACATAGAGGTTATCTCCAGTAACTACTTGTATTAAACTCTTGTTTCCATGACAAGTCAATAGTAGCCACAAACACAGAGATTATCTCCAGTAACTACTTGTATTAAACTCTAGTTTCCATGACAAATGAATAGTAGCCACAAACACAGAGGTTATCTCCAGTAACTACTTGTATTAAACTCTAG
>NW_013721247.1:0-321 GCF_000517525.1 Limulus polyphemus | reverse complement strand
ATGATAATCAGGAAGACAGGTCAATATTTCCAGGAACATGTCTCATTATAACTAGGAAGACAGGTCATTGTTACCAGGATCATGTCTCATTATAATCAGGAAGACAGATAATATTACCAGGAAGATGTCTCATTATAACCAGAAAGAAAGGTCAATGTTACCAGGAACATGTCTCATTATAACCTGGAAGACCGGTCAATGTTACCAGGAACATGTCATTATATTGTGGAAGACAGGTCAATGTTACCAGGATCATGTCTCATTATAATCAGGAAGACAGATAATATTACCAGGAAGATGTCTCATTATAACCAGAAAGAA
>NW_013721246.1:0-321 GCF_000517525.1 Limulus polyphemus | reverse complement strand
GCACCAACAATGTCATCAATATAACGTTTTAACTCACACAAGGGTGTCCAGTTAGCACCAACAATGTCATTAAAACGTTATATTGATTACCAACACACCCTTGTGTGGCACCAACAATGTCATCAATATAACGTTTTAATCACACAAGGGTGTGTTGGTAGCACCAACAATGTCATCAATATAACGTTTTAACTCACACAAGGGTGTGTTGATAGCACCAACAATGTCATCAATATAACGTTTTAACAACACACCCTTGTGTGAGTAGCACCAACAATGTCATCAATATAACGTTTTAAGTCACACTAGGGTGTACTGGTA
>NW_013721245.1:0-321 GCF_000517525.1 Limulus polyphemus | reverse complement strand
TTTGTATGGACAGAAACTACCTTATAAATGAAGGTTAAGCAAGTATAAATGTTTCAAGCAGGATTTTATGGGCAGAAACTACCTTATAAATGAAGGCTAAGCTAGTATAAATGTCTCAAGTAGGTTTATATGGACAGAAACTACATTACGAATGAAGGTTAAGCTACTATAAATGTCTCAAGCAGGTTTCTATGGACAGAAACTACCTTATGAATGAAGGTTAAGCTGATATAAATGTTTCAAGGAGGATTGTATGGACAGAAACTATCTTATGAATGAAAGTTAAGCTAGTATAAATGTTTCAAGCAGGACTGTATGGAC
>NW_013721244.1:0-321 GCF_000517525.1 Limulus polyphemus | reverse complement strand
TAACACCTGTTTAAACATGTTAGTACTGAACTGTGTGTTGTAATGATTGTAACAGCTGTTTAAACATGTTAGTACTGAACTTTATGTTGGAATTATCTAACAGCTGTTTAAACATGTTAGTACTGAATTGTGTGTTGGAATGATGTAACAACTGTTTAAACATGTTAGTACTGAATTGTGTGTTGGAATGATGTAACAGCTGTTTAAACAAGTTAGTACTGAATTGTGTGTTGGAATGATATAACACCTGTTTAAACATCTTAGTACTGAACTGTGTGTTGGAATTATCTAACAGCTGTTTAAACATGTTAGTACTGAATT
>NW_013721243.1:0-321 GCF_000517525.1 Limulus polyphemus | reverse complement strand
CAATTGTAAAAAGGTCAGGAGAACAAAGACCTTATGATTTATGAATAGTTACAATATGAAAAATAAATGTAATTTATCACTTCTGGGAGTGCTCGAACCATCGGAATTTCACTGATCTAAACGAATGTTTCAGAATAAACAATAACACAGGCCTGCAGATTTAAACTTCGTAAAAGTTCTTTTGGTAATAACGGACTTTTCATAAATCAGCTACGCAAGTTACTAAAATAATATTCATTTTTTCTGTCACCTAAGGATATGTTACAAATCGAGAATAATAAAAAAGCTCTTACTTAGATCAAATTATTATTCCGTTTACCA
>NW_013721242.1:0-321 GCF_000517525.1 Limulus polyphemus | reverse complement strand
AATAACAATTCACTACTTAAAAATGACCCTAACCACAAAGAAACCTCTCAAACTCAGGCCTGTGACTATCTACAAACAAGGTTTTCTATGAAATTAACAAATGATAAACAGAAGATGGGAACAAAGAGTAGACTTGGATTTATCCAACATGTGTGGAGTCAAACTGAACAAGTAAAGAGATGTGCCTTCATAAGCTTAGCTGACAGTTAGCACTGATGGAAAACCTTTAAAGGTCACATTCTCAATTTACTTCTGTTTAGTAAGTCACTTTTACTGGGAACTCACACTTGTGAAACTTGTTGGAAGCAACTGCCCATTGCT
>NW_013721241.1:0-321 GCF_000517525.1 Limulus polyphemus | reverse complement strand
GTGCGATTTTTCAACATTCAGTTCTTCGACAGCATGTAACTTTTTTTTTCATATCACGTTGACGAAGTGTGTACTACGCAAGACTACAGGATCTGACAAGAAGCTTACGTAGTGACAACACAGGAACAAATCTACTGACATGAGAATAACGTTATTATAGTCGTATCTACCGACGTGAGAATAACGTTATTATAGTCGTATCTACCGACATGAGAATAACGTTATTATAGTCGTATCTACCGAGAAAGCAAAACGAAAAGAAGAATTAACTTAGGCTAAAATGATTTACAACTTTGGTTAATTTTATGACTAAAATATTTT
>NW_013721240.1:0-321 GCF_000517525.1 Limulus polyphemus | reverse complement strand
AAAACGAGATATAATAAAACTATAAATTAGACAAAAACAAAGTATAATAAAACTTTAAACTAAGCAAAACAAAATATAATAAAACTATTAACTAGATTAAAACAAAATACAATAAAACTATTAACCAGACAACAAACAAAATATAATAAAACTATAAACTAAGCAAAACAAAATATAATAAAACTATTGACTAGATTAAAACAAAATACAATAAAACTATTAACCAGACAAAACCAAATATGATAAAAGTATAAACTAGACAAAAACAAAATATAATAAACTATTTATTAGATTAAAACAAAATATAATAAAACTATAAAC
>NW_013721239.1:0-321 GCF_000517525.1 Limulus polyphemus | reverse complement strand
AAATTCACTTAACAGAAGGAAATACACAGTATAGGTTCACCAATTCACTTAGCAGAAAGAAAATACACAGTACAGGTTCACCAATTCACTTAGAAGAAAGGAAATACACAGTATAGGTTCACAAATTCACTTAACAGAAAGGAAATACACAGTATAGGTTCACCAGTTCACTTAGCAGAAAGGAAATACACAGTATAGGTTCACTAATTCATTTAGCAGAAAGAAAATACACAGAATAAGTTCACCAATTCACTAAGCAGAACGAAAATACACAGTACAGGTTCACCAATTCACTTAGAAGAAAGGGAATACACAGTATAG
>NW_013721238.1:0-321 GCF_000517525.1 Limulus polyphemus | reverse complement strand
TATCAGTTTAAGACCAGAGACGGCGTCATGAACTCCTTTCTTCTAGTCTATCAGTTCAAGACTAGAGACGGCGTCATGAACTCCTTTCTTCTAGTCTATCAGTTTAAGACCACAGACGGCGTCATGAACTCCTTTCTTCTAGTCTATCAGTTTAAGACCAGAGACGGCGTCATGAACTCCTTTCTTCTAGTCTCTCAGTTCAAGACTAGAGACGGCGTCATGAACTCCTTTCTTCTAGTCTATCAGTTTAAGACCACAGACGGCGTCATGAACTCCTTTCTTCTAGTCTATCAGTTTAAGACCAGAGACGGCGTCATGAAC
>NW_013721237.1:0-321 GCF_000517525.1 Limulus polyphemus | reverse complement strand
ATAATTACTGATAAGGGGGCATTATAGTGTGACGGTATCATGATGTTGACTAGCTGCCTTCACTCAGGTCTATCACTTCAATATTAAGGACAGCTAGCACTAATAGCTTTCAAGTAGCTTTGAGCGAAAGTCAATAAACAAGCAAGCACTGAGTTTATATAGTTTTATTAAACCAACTCTATATTTTTTTAGTTCATGAAATTGTATATCTTCTCAGATTACCAAGCTAATTAATTTTTAATTTAAATATTTAATTCTAATTTTATATCCTCCAACTATCAGAACATTCATTCAAGTTAGGATATATATTCCAGAACATTC
>NW_013721236.1:0-321 GCF_000517525.1 Limulus polyphemus | reverse complement strand
CTGATTAACCATTCACATCGATATATATATATAGTAAATAAAAACTTTTAGTATTAAAACTACACAACGATATATATATATATATATAGTAAAAAAAAACTTCTGATTAAAAATTTACAACTATATATATATGGTAATTAAAACCTCTGATGAAACATTCTCAATGATATAAAATGAATAAAAACTTCTCTTTAAAAAATCACATCGATATATATATATATACATAAAAATGGTATTTAAAAACTTATGATTAAACACTTACAACGATATATACATATATGGTAAATAAAAACTTCGAATAAAAATTCACAACGACATATA
>NW_013721235.1:0-321 GCF_000517525.1 Limulus polyphemus | reverse complement strand
CTTCTAGTCAGCAGTTTCCGAAAAAACAACAACAGAAAACTTGGTGGTGGCAAGTTTTGCCAGAGAGTTACCTTCCTGCTAGTCAGCTGTCCACAAAAAAACAACAACAAAAAACTTGTTGATGGCAGGTGCTGCCAGAGAGTTGCCTTCCTTCTAGTCAGCAGTTCCCAAAAAACAACAACAGAAATCTTGTTTGTGGCAGGTGCTTCTAGAGAGTTACCTTCCTTCTAGTTAGCAATTCACAAAAACAACAACAAAAACCTTGTTGGTGGCAGCTGCTGCCAGAGAGTTATCTTCCTTCTAGTCACCAGTTCACGAAAA
>NW_013721234.1:0-321 GCF_000517525.1 Limulus polyphemus | reverse complement strand
GTCCCCCAGTGAGACAGCGGTAAGTCTACGGACTTGCAATACTAAAATTTAGGATTAGATTCCCCGCGGTGAGCATAGCAAATAGTCCAATTTGGTTTTGCTCTAAACCAACTTCACACTATCTTCCTCTTATCAGATTTTATGTCTACTAAGCCCCAAACCCCACATTGCTGAGATTTATTCCTATAATCAGATTTTAAATATGTCTACTAAGCCCCAAACCCCACGTTGCTGAGACTTCTTCCTCTTATCAGATTTTATGTCTACTAAGCCCCAAACCCCACGTTGCTGAGAATATCGTCTACTAAACTCTTAAGTTCA
>NW_013721233.1:0-321 GCF_000517525.1 Limulus polyphemus | reverse complement strand
AAACAAATATAAGTAACATATATACGTCTTAATTTCCTTAATTACAAGTCTTCAAATAGCTTAACATGTTATTAAATGCGTTAATAACATTAGCTTCATTAGATACAGCGTTGACTGTATTCAAGCTATTTCTAGACTTATGTACGACTACCTTTGGATTAAATCGTACACGTTTCGTTTGTTTAGTATGTATCACTTCTGGTTGTGTTGATATAGGACCTTTTGATCTAGTGTTATAACCATGAGTCACTATATCAGCTTGTGTCGTTGAGGAGGTACTAGGAATATTATCTTCCTCAGTTATTTGATTACTCTCCTCAA
>NW_013721232.1:0-321 GCF_000517525.1 Limulus polyphemus | reverse complement strand
CTATTGACTTGTTTTAAAATAATTACTTTGTGCTGATAAGTTGAGTTCATTATGAACTGTATGTCTATTGACTTGTTTTAAAATAATTACTTTGTTCTGATAAGTTGACTTCATTATGAACCGTATGACTATTGACTTGTTTTAAAATAATTACTTTGTTCTGATAAGTTGACTTCATTATGAACTGTATGTCTATTGACTTGTTTTAAAATAATTACTTTGTTCTGATAAGTTGACTTCATTACAAACCGTATGTCTATTGACTTGTTTTAAAATAATCACTTTGTTCTGATAAGTTGACTTCATTATGAACTGTATGTC
>NW_013721231.1:0-321 GCF_000517525.1 Limulus polyphemus | reverse complement strand
CTAAAGCCCCTCTACCTTCGATCTCACTCTCCTGATGAACCTGGTTACAGACTACAGCCCCTCTACCTTCGATCTCACTCTCCTGATGAACCTGGTTACAGACTACAGCCCCTCTACATTCGATTTCACTCTCCTGATGAACCTGATTACAGACTACAGCCCGTCTACCTTGGCTCTCACTCTCGTGGTGAACCTGGTTACAGACTACAGCCCATCTACCTTGGCTCTTACTCTCATGATGAACCTGGTTACAGACTACAGCCCGTCTACCATGGCTCTCACTCTCGTGGTGAACCTGGTTACAGACTACAGCCTCTCTAC
>NW_013721230.1:0-321 GCF_000517525.1 Limulus polyphemus | reverse complement strand
GTCTACGACCATACGTTATTTGTAAAGAAATACACAACATATTCCGAAACGAACTTATTGCTCCCAAATGGATTCATTTTAATTTTAAATGACAGAAATTGTACAACGAAAATATGGGATATGTTTGTTAATGGGTCATTCGCATGTTTTTTGGGATATGTATATAGCCCACACACACACACACATCGAGGGGCCCTATAGACAGTTAGCAGCTTTGCAGATCTTGCATTATGGCCAGATATGGTGTTAGCTTACAACTTCAACGCTGTTGTAACAGTTTCTGTACCGTGACCTGCTACAATACGATAACACTGTTGTAAC
>NW_013721229.1:0-321 GCF_000517525.1 Limulus polyphemus | reverse complement strand
CACCCACAACACTATCTGGAATAAGACAGTCTTGAAAAATAACATTTACACACTTCTAGTCCATGTTATTTATACTGGCTACATTTGTATAACCAATCACCCACAACACTATCTGGAATAAGACAGTCTTGAAAAATAACATTTACACACTTCTAGTCCATGTTATTTATACTGGCTACATTTGTATAACCAATCACCCACAAGACTATCTGGAATAAGACAGTCTCGAAAAATAACATTTACACACTTCTAGTCCATGTTATTTATACTGGCTACCATTGTATAACAACATTAGAGTTCTAGAAATTTACAACAATGCTG
>NW_013721228.1:0-321 GCF_000517525.1 Limulus polyphemus | reverse complement strand
ATTTCTCTGTGGAAATAGTAGATTTCTCTGTGGAAACAGTATGTCTCTCTGTGGAAACAGTAGATCTCTCTGTGGAAACAGTAGATTTCTTTGTGGAAACAGTAGATTTCTTTGTGAAAACAGTAGATCTCTCTGTGGAAACAGTAGATTTCTTTGTGGAAACACTAGGTCTCTCTGTGGAAACAGTAGATCTCTCTGTGGAAACAGTAGATTTCTGTGGAAACAGTAGGTCTCTCTGTGGAAACAGTAGATCTCTCTGTGGAAACAGTAGATTTCTTTGTGGAAACAGTAGATTTCTCTGTGGAAACAGTAGATTTCTCT
>NW_013721227.1:0-321 GCF_000517525.1 Limulus polyphemus | reverse complement strand
CCGCAGGACACATGTAACTGTTAAACTTGACTGTTGACCGCAGGACACATGTAACTGTTAAACTTGACTGTTGAAAGCAGGACACATGTAACTGTTAAACATGACTGTTGAAAGCAGGACACATGTAACTGTTAAACATGACTGTTGAACAGGACACATGTAACTGTTAAACTTGACTGTTGACCGCAGGACACATGTAACTGTTAAACTTGACTGTTGAACGCAGGACACATGTAACTGTTAAACTTGACTGTTGAACGCAGGACACATTCATTGTTAGGTGTTTACGTGATAACTAGAATCGTACATTGTTAGGTGCTT
>NW_013721226.1:0-321 GCF_000517525.1 Limulus polyphemus | reverse complement strand
AGTATATAGCTACTTAACGTGTATAATATATATAGTATATAGCTACTTAACGTGTATAATATATATAGGTATATAGCTACTTAACGTGTATAATATATATGGTATATAGATACTTAATGTGTATAATATATATAGTATATAGCTACTTAACGTGTATAATATATATGGTATATAGCTACTTAACGTGTATAACATATATGGTATATAGCTACTTAACGTGTATAATATATATGGTATATAGATACTTAATGTGTATAATATATATAGTATATAGCTACTTAACGTGTATAATATATATGGTATATAGCTACTTAATGTGTA
>NW_013721225.1:0-321 GCF_000517525.1 Limulus polyphemus | reverse complement strand
GCGGAAAATTAACTAACGAACGGAGACGTAACAAGCCCTTATCACCAATTTTACAAGGATTGTGTGCTCCACTTGGTGGCAAACTTTCCTTAAAATGATTTTAATTGGTTGTTTTTAAAACCTAGATTCTAATTAACTCCATTAGCTGTGCGTTTCCGTCACAAAACAGCGAAATTCAACAGATACAAAAAGAGATGAGAAGCACAACCTTTCTGTGCTTCACGTCATGAGATATCAACTTGGTGAACTGCATAGAGCAGGACAAAAAAATTTTGAGCATTTTGCTACAAAACATATGCAGTTTTTCAAGAAGTTTACTCC
>NW_013721224.1:0-321 GCF_000517525.1 Limulus polyphemus | reverse complement strand
GGATACTGGTAAAGTTTTACTACATATTTATTATACACAAGAAGGAAATGTAACTTTACAAGTACCCAGCCTATTACACATTTATAACACAAGAAGGAAATGTAACTTTACCAGTATCTAGCCTATTACATATTTATAACACAAGAATGAAATGTAATAGGTTGGATACTGGTAAAGTTACATTTCCTTCTTGTGTTATAAATGTGTAATTGGCTGGATACTGGTAAAGTTACATTTCCTACTTGTGTTATAAATATGTAGTAGGCTGGATACTGGTAAAGTTACATTTCCTTCTTGTGATATAAATATGTAATAGGTTGG
>NW_013721223.1:0-321 GCF_000517525.1 Limulus polyphemus | reverse complement strand
ATATATATATATATATGTTGTTGTATATTTTGGATAACATTTTCACTTTTTTCAGGCGATTTCTTAATGAAACCAGAAATATTCGTTAATATAAATACGTTTAGAAAAATCTGTAAAAATAATGTAAGAGCTGGTTTTATTATATAATTTATCATAGCAAACTGAATAATACAAGTGTTTCCCAACTTGTAACGTGGAATTAATAATCAAATCATAGCAAACTGAATAATACATGTGTACAAGTGTTTCCCAACTTGTAACGTGGAATTAATAATCAAATTATAGCAAACTGAATAATACACGTCTACAAGTGTTTCCCAA
>NW_013721221.1:0-321 GCF_000517525.1 Limulus polyphemus | reverse complement strand
GTACTCTAATGAAAGTTACCTTACTAACCCAAAGCTCAGTACTCAAATGAAAGTTACCTTACTGATCCAAAGCTCAGTACTCTAATGAAAGATACCTTACTAACCGAAAGCTCAGTACTCAAATGAAAGATATCTTACAAGCTATTGAATAAATGATAGGTCTTGCTAAATACTGTTGCTTTCTGGACAACAGGATAACTATATCCAGTTTAACAGAGAACATTACAACTACCAATATACCAATGGTCCTGAGTGAAATGAACGTTTGATAAACTGTATCTTGCTCACTTTTCTTTAAAAATCTGGTTGGAAATTGATTGT
>NW_013721220.1:0-321 GCF_000517525.1 Limulus polyphemus | reverse complement strand
ACAAGTTCACTATAAATAAAAGTTATTATATTAGGTCTAAGCTCTCTTTCTTTAATTATCTAGAAACAACTATAAATCAGTAACTGACTCATAGTTAAACACGTTTCAGTAATCAAGAACACTGATTAACTCAAAGAAGAGTAATCAAGAACATTGTTTAATCCAAAGAAGAGTAATCAAGAACATTGTTTAATCCAAAGAAGAGTAATCAAGAACATTGTTTAATCCAAAGAAGAGTAATCAAGAACATTGTTTAATCCAAAGAAGAGTAATCAAGAACATTGATAACCCAAAGAAGAGTAATCAAGAACATTGTTTAAT
>NW_013721219.1:0-321 GCF_000517525.1 Limulus polyphemus | reverse complement strand
AGTTAGATATTAGTACTGTTTGTCCTAGTTCACTTTACAAATGGTACAAAACTCCAGTTAGATATTATCAACAAATTGTCCTAGTTAACTTTACAAATGGTACACAATTCCGGGTAGATTTTAGTACTGTCTTGTCCTAATTCACTTTACAAATGGTACACAACTCCTGTTAGATATTAGTATTGTCTTGTCCTTGTTCACTTTACAAATGGTACACAACTCCAGTTAGATATTAGTACCGTCTTGTCCAAGTTCACTTTACAAATGGTACACAACTCCAGTTAGATATAAGTACCGTCTTGTCCTAATTCACTTTACACA
>NW_013721218.1:0-321 GCF_000517525.1 Limulus polyphemus | reverse complement strand
AGAACTTGTAGCCTGATACAAAGAGTAAGAACATATTCTGTAGAACTTGTAGCTTGATACAAAGAGTAAGAACACATTCTGTAGAACTTGTAGCCTGATACAAAGGGTAAGAACACATTCTGTAGAACTTGTAGCTTGATACAAAGGGTAAGAACACATTCTGTAGAACTTGTAGCCTGATACAAAGGGTAAGAACATATTCTGTAGAACTTGTAGTCTGATACAAAGGGTAAGACACATTCTGTAGAACTTGTAGTCTGATACAAAGGGTAAGACACATTCTGTAGAACTTGTAGTCTGATACAAAGGGTAAAACACATT
>NW_013721217.1:0-321 GCF_000517525.1 Limulus polyphemus | reverse complement strand
ACTAATACTATATGTTTTGTATTCTGCGGGACATAGGTTTGGAAAGAATGTTGTTTTATGTGATTATAATGTTTACCATTACTATATGTTTTGTATTCTGCGAGACATAGGTTTGGAAGAATGTTGTTTTATGTAATGATAATGTTTACCAATACTGTGTGTTTTGTATTCTGCGAGTCATAGGTTTGGAAAAATGTTGTTTTATGTGATTATAATGTTTACCATTACTATATGTTTTGTATTCTACGAGACATAGGTTTGGAAGAATGTTGTTTTATGTGATGATAATGTTTACCAATACTATGTGTTTTGTATTCTACG
>NW_013721216.1:0-321 GCF_000517525.1 Limulus polyphemus | reverse complement strand
TACTGGGCAGACCGACGTGTGATTGTATTATTTAACGAAAGAGATTTTAATACAACATCCTGAATATTGTTGTACGTGTAAAACAGGTGCAGTATAATACTGGGCAGACCGACGTGTGATTGTATTATTTAATGAAAGAGATTTTAATACAATATCCTGAATATTGTTGTACGTGTAAAACAGGTGCAGTATAATACTGGGCAGACCGACGTGTGATTGTATTATTTAATGAAAGAGATTTTAATACAACATCCTGAATATTGTTGTACGTGTAAAACAGGTGCAGTATAATACTGGGCAGACCGACGTGTGATTGTATTA
>NW_013721215.1:0-321 GCF_000517525.1 Limulus polyphemus | reverse complement strand
ACACGAAGTACGTATTTATAATAAAACTACAAGATAGGTTAAGATGACTAGGTAACAGGTGACCTACTGTGAAATTCGTACTTTACACGAAGTACGTATTTATAATAAAACTACAAGAAAGGTAGGGATGACTAGGTAACAGGTGACCTACTGTGAATTCGTACTTTACACGAAGTACGTATTTATAATAAAACTACAAGAAAGGTAGGGATGACTTGGTAACAGGTGACCTACTGTGAAGTTCGTACTTTACACGAAGTACGTATATATAATAAAACTACAAGAAAGGTAGGGATGACTTGGTAACGGGTGACCTACTGT
>NW_013721214.1:0-321 GCF_000517525.1 Limulus polyphemus | reverse complement strand
GTTTATTGTAGTCAGACAGTACATTTAGTCTCTTTTATTGTTGTCAGATAGTTCATATAGTCTATTTTATTGTAATCAGGCAGTTCATGTAGTCTCTTTTATTGTAGTCAGACAGTTCATGTAGTCTATTTTATTGTAGTCAGACAGTTCGTGTAGTCTCTTTTATTGTAGTCAGAGAGTATAAATAGTCTCTTTTATTGTAGTCAGAGAGTACAAATAGTCTCTTTTATTGTAGTCAGACAGTACAATCAGTCTCTTTTTATTGTAGTGAGACAGTACATTTAGTCTCTTTTATTGTAGTCAGGCAGTACATTTAGTTTA
>NW_013721213.1:0-321 GCF_000517525.1 Limulus polyphemus | reverse complement strand
AAGTGAAGAAGTTAGTCTACAAGGATAGTAACATACACGACTGAAGTGAAGAAGTTGGTATATCTACAAGGAATGTTAGTATCCTTGTAGATATACTAACTTTACGACTGAAGTGAAGAAGTTAGTATATCTATAAGGACACTAACATACACGACTGAAGTGAAGAAGTTAGTATATCTACAAGGATAATAACATACACGACTGAAGTGAAGTAGTTAGTATATCTACAAGGATAATACACGACTGAAATTAAGAAGTTAATATATCTACAAGCATACTAACATACAAGACTGAAGTGAAGAAGTTAGTATATCTACAAGC
>NW_013721212.1:0-321 GCF_000517525.1 Limulus polyphemus | reverse complement strand
GGTGTTGTATCTGACATATCGTTGTCTCTATGATGTATTCCTTGGTGTGGCATCTGACACATCGTTGTCGTTATGATGTATTCCTTTGTGTGGCATCTGACACATCATTGTCTCTATGATGTATTCCTTGGTGTTGTATCTGACATACCGTTGTCTTTATGATGTATTCCTTGGTGTGGCATCTGATATATCGTTGTCACTATGATGTATTCCTTGGTGTGGCATCTGACATATCGTTGTCTTTATGATGTATTCCTTGGTGTGGCATCTGACATATCGTTGTCTTTATGATGTATTCCTTGGTGTGGCATCTGACATATC